>NW_026590457.1:4539-4850 GCF_907164565.1 Psammomys obesus
TTTTTTTCTTTCAGTTTGTTAATATGGTGGATCACATTGATGGATTTCTGTATATTAAACCACCCCTGCATACCTGGGATGAAGCCTACTTGGTCATAGTGGATAATATCTTTGATGTGTTCTTGTATTCAGTTTGCAAGTATTTTGTTAAATATTTTTGCATCAATGTTCATAAGGAAAAGTGGCCTGAAATTCTCTTTCTTTGTTGAGTCTTTGTGAGGTTTAAGTACCAAGGTGACTGTGGCGTCATAGAAGAGTTTGGTAATGTTCGTTCTGTTTCTATTTTGTGGAATAGTTTGAAGAGAATTGGA
>NW_026590458.1:0-5296 GCF_907164565.1 Psammomys obesus
GTTTCAGAAAAATTATGAGAGAAACCAACTCTAATCCCAGGTGAGTGTGTCCACCACATCATTGGGATTGAAGCACAGCACAATGGCAAACAAGAATAGACTTTAAGGGGAAGGGATTTTTGGATAGAGACTTTCATGACCTGGCTGTTTCACGCAATGTGTGTAAGAAAAGGTGGAAGAACTTTTGAAGGAAATGGAAATGCCATTCTGGGCATCATCTTCAGACCTACAACAGCTGTATATCTTGAGCAGCTTCACTAAGTGAAGGCTGTCAGGGAGCATGGTGGTTTGAATGAGAATGACCTCCACAGGCTACTATATGGGAATGTTTGGCTCTCAGTTTGTGTTCTATTTAGGAAGGATCAGGATGTATGGCCGTGTGAGAGGAGGTGTGTCACTGCTGTTGGACTTCGGAACCTCAAAGCCAAATCTAGGACCAGCTTCACTCTCTCTTTTCCTCTTGCCTGTGCTCAGATGTAAGCTCTTAGCTACTACTCTAGGGTCATGCCAGCCTGCCTGCCTGCCTGCTACTACACTCCCTACCATGATAATAACCCTCTGAAACTGTGGTCAAGCCTCCAGTGAAATGCTTTCTTTCATAAGTTGTCTTGATCATCCATGGTATCTCTTCAAAGCAATAGACAAGTAACTAAGAGTAGAGGTTGGGGGACACTCTGTAACATGAACCAAGGTGAGTTATAATCTAAATAATTTATAGAATGAGACTGAAGCCAAATTTTAATGACTCTAGCTTTCTTATTTACATTGTAAATTTGTGGGGTAAATACAGAAGATTGCTGGAGAATTTAAGTCCCTAGGTTTTGTAAGACATCTTGGTAAAGATAAAGCCTAGGTCAGGGTTTTACTGGAGAAGTTTGCTATTAAGACATCCAGTGAGAGAGAAAACATTATTTCAAGGGATCACAGCCTGGGTTGTCTCTACCACTGACTTCCATACTGTCAGTGAGAATTTCCACAGATTCTTAGGTTTCTAGATATTTGACCTGTGATTTATTGCTGTTTTTCAGGAAGCTGGTGAGCAGCACTAGAGAAAGCACACAGCCTCCCTCACATGGCTGCTCCCCTGGCCCTCCTGCACCTGTAGTTTGTGTGCAGCTTCCCCTGCAGTCTCCCTCACTGTGTCCCTCACAGCACAGTAGTACAGGGCAGAGTCTGACAGCTGCGCTGAGGACGTCTGCAGGTGGAAGGAGCTGCTGCTCTTATGGAGAGTGGCGTGGAACCCTCGATGCTCTGTCCTCTTGTTGTCTGTGATGCTCTTCAGGAGCAGCTGAGGGGCTTCGTTGAGATATTGCACATACCAGAAGAGGAAGGCATTTGTGTAAGTAGTCTGATAGGTGCAGTTCAGCATCACAGGCAACCCCTCTGTGAGAGTGATCAAGCCTTCTGTCTGCGTCACTGAGTCTCCATTGCTCCTTCCTAAAAAACAAACAAACAAGGAGGAATTACTGTTCTGTGTGAGGATTGGAAGGCTAAGAATGACATAGTTGTAAGACAAAGACATCATTAACACTTAGGGTAAAATGTAACTTACTGAGCATGAAGAGGAGCACAAGAACTGAGCAGGTGACAGGAAGCATGTTCATAGAAGAAATGACACTTGGTCCTTGACTGCACCAACCTCACAGGGCAAGTCTTCTGCAGAACCTCCTCAATCTCCTCACTCATGGACAAGGACCTCTGTCTGAACAGACTCTTGTCACATTAAGCCACCTGAAGGAGATGTAACCAACATCTAAGGAAGCAGCGCCTTCTGCTGGTCTCCTTAAACCTGCACCACAGGTGGCTGCACAAGACATCTTGAATAAACTTGAAACCTCACCCTAAGCAGACAGGTCTCTAGCTGACACCTGTGTTATGAACCACAGGTATCCTATGGTATTTAATGGGGTGAGTGTACATAAAAGTGTACACACACCCATACCTCTGATAAAATTCATCCATTTTTCTCTTTTTATTAGTTCTTAGAGAATGTTGTACAGTGAACTATTACTATACTCATCTGTTCCCTCCAGTTCTGACAGATCCATCCAACTTCTCTACCAACAGCATTTTGTCCCCTCTTTTTAAAATAAGACACATCATTTTTTGGGTTTCTGGTTGTTCTTCCCATATACTCTTAGCTTTGTTCCCTCAGTAGAGGGTGGTCTATGAACCAGGGAAAATTCTATGGGTTAATGTTTTGTCAGCTTCACACAAACTACAGTCAGCTTGTATGAGGGAACCCAAAAAAGTATTTTCTTCCTGCAGCTTAGCCTCTGGGCAAGTTTGTAGATGATCAATCATATGACTGGTGATTGATCTGGAAGTTCCCAGATCACGGTGGACATTTCTGCTCCTAAGCAGGTATCTGGTCCTGGCTTGTATGAGAGAGCAAGTTGAGCAGGCCAGAAAGCAGCATTCCTTCCTGCCTGGAGTGCCTGCCCAAGCCTGTAAGCTAGAATAAACCCTATCATCCCTGACTTCCCTCTGGTCCATAGTTTGCTACAGCAAAAGGAAAAGTAGCTAGAACAGTCATATATCAAGGAAAAGTTATGTTTTCTAAACTTTAGAAATCTAGTGTTAGAATTTAAAATGTTATACACAAAAAAATTTAGAGGGCAAAAAATACAGTATCTTAACATATTTTAAAGAAACCTACCAGAAATATCACTGTTCAGAAAACTATATATTTTATTGTTAAAGCTCTAAATATCATCAAAGTGCATCATGAGTAGAAATTTTGATGATGTTGCTAGGAATAAACACAGTATTCTTTCTTTCTTTTCTCTCTCCATGGGAAACATTATAAATGTGATGCCATAAGAAGACCCAATTAAGAATTATTGAGCCAGAAAATAATTACAAAAGTAAATTGAGTAAATAAAACTATTATAACAGGCCTGAAACTTACAATTTCCAGTTGGTTTTGCTAATTCAAAGTCAAATTCAGCATGTGTCAAAGTGATTAAGGACTTTGTTTCTCCTTGACATTCTTATGAAATGTAACCCAATTCTAGGAGTGACACCTGTCATATTGTAGGTGATTCCAAGAAGAGATTATGCCGGTCTTGCACACCAGGGGCCAGGAATCATAAGCATCACCTTCCAACGCTCCTGCCACAATTCTAGTTGTAACAAGGTATTGTAAGAATTAAATTTTGCAAATGAACCTATCAGTGAATCAAAGATAATTACTGTAGGCCTTAACAGGTACCATTCAGTGAGGCAATTTTGTGCCAGTGGAAGGAACACAAAAGACAGAATCTCTTTAGACAGATCAGAGTGCAGTGTGGGAGCAGTGAGCAGTGAGATTAGAAAAGAATATTGGATGAAGTCGCAATGTAAAATAGCTGCAGCTAAAGGCTGTAAAATCTTGGTGGCAACACCTACATGTACAATAAAAAATGTTGGCTGAACAATCTACTCAAACTCAGTTATTCACCTCAGCCAAACCCAAAATATGTGTATGGTCACTTTTATCAACACCTGGAAAAGTAAAGTTGGCATCAGCCAATTCTAAGTGTATACAAGTTCATTAAATTGTATAGACTTGGGGTCAAGTTAATTTTCACTTCCTCTCACATCTGGATCTACTCCTTTTCTATCTCTCATCAGAAAAGAATAAACTTCTAAGAGATAACAACAGAACATTAAAAAAAAAAATAAAACCTATCACCTCAAAGATGGACAAGACAAACCAACAGAAGGACAAAAGCCCAAGAGAAGACACAAGAATCAGACACCAGCTTGCTCGTATACTCAGGAATCCCAGAAAAATACTAAACTGGAAGTCATGGAATATATAATATGATATGATAGGGTATGATATGATATGATATGATATGATATGACATGATATATGTATGTATGCGTCTACACATATATAATGGTACCTACACACATATACTACTGCATCTGCCTGTCAGATCCTTCCCACTTCCCCTTTCATTTGGATCAACTTCTTTTCTGTCTCTCACTATATGCAGAGGAGCTGGTGAAGACCCATGCAGGCCCTGAACATACACACTTCCGGTAAGTTATAAAGATAGACAGACATGAACTGAACTGAGGTCTATTGCCAGAGCCTGTCTTGTGTGTGTGTGGCCGCAGCCCCGCCTCTTCCTGCCTATGAAGTCTTTCCTCAGAACCTCTATCTCTGGTTGAGGTTTTTGTGGGGCCCTTGTAAACATCCTTGCCACTGTGCCCTCTCTCATAGCACAAAAATACACTGCTGAGTCCTCAATCTGTGTGGCTGAGATGATGAGTCCAATGGAGCTTTCTGACTTCTGGAAGTTCAGAGAATAGTGACCTTCTGTTGCGTTTTCCTTTTGGTAAGAGTCCTGACGAATAAGGAAGACCATTTCCCCACTTGTTGTTTGCTTGTACCAGAATAAGTAGTAAGTGCTTGCCCTGGTTTCATATGCACAGTCCAATGTCACAGTCTTCTCCTCCATCACAGAAACTGAAGTTTGAGCCTGAGTTACCTTCTGGGCCATGCTGGTTGCTGATGGAAAGAGCACAGAGACATCAGCCTCTAAAGGAAGAAGTAGTTTATGAGCCAGAATCTTGATAATCCCTCCCTTCTGAGCCTCAGCAGAAAACAATGGCCTCTTCTCCAAATCAGCTCCAGGGATAAGAGCCTGATCCTGTGCTAGGGAACATCCTTACCAAAACAAAAGGAGCTGAGGATTGCTCCCAGCAGGCTCAGCATCAGCATGTTGTTAGCTCTTGTCTGCGGTGAAATATTCTATGTTCTGTCTCAACCCAGATCTTAATCTATATGGCGTGCTTAAGAGTAACAAGCAAGATTACTGCTCTGTGTGGTGCAACCGCCCCAACAGGAAATGCATTGACAATTATGGGACAAGTTTAATTGTGCCCTGTCTTACCTTCCTGTGTGGGCATGGGAGAATAGAAAACACAGGACATGCAATTTATTATGAAATCTAGTAATACTTGGATGACCTTTCCATGTCATTTTTAGTCTTATCAAAGCATTCTTTTTTTTCCTAGAGGAAAACAAAAGGTTGAAAATTTAATAAGAATGCAAAACTTTGCATCAGTTTTTCTGACTACATTTCTAGTGAAAGGATTTTGGCAAATTTATATGAAAAATATTTCATTCTTAACGAAAACATTCACATCATGTCCCCTGAATAACAAAATCTGTTATTAGGGCCATGGGGGAGGAGCAGCAAGCGTATAATCTGTCGTATGTGTGCCATGCCAAATAACAGAAAGAAAGAAAGCACACACACACACACACACACACACACACACACACACAGTGTTTAGC
>NW_026590458.1:5306-12858 GCF_907164565.1 Psammomys obesus
GAAAGCTCTTACTGCTGTGTAGAAGAAACAGACTCTTACTAGATGAGGTAGAAAATGGATGAATGGATTAAAAATAGGTTAGCCTCAAAATCTACAACAGTGTCTCAGAGTCAGGATCAACTGCTGCATACTCAGGAAAAGCACAAAAACCATAGCACAGACCATTCCTCAGAGGATCTATTGGCTGTAGTCTGAGCTGCAGACTCTCAGTGGTGTGTGCAAAGCTGCTCACAAGAGACCTGCGTGCAGCCTCAGTCTACAGTCCTGCCTTTCTCTTCATCTTGAAATTAAAGCTACCCCTCAAATGGAAACTCTTAATAGTGCCTTTTGGTGTGAGGAGCTTTAGAGTCAAAGTTGGGAAACAATGCATCTGACATTAGGGCCTAAGCCATGTGCTCACATCCAGGCAGCTGGAGCTGTGAAATAGTAATTATGCCAGCACAGCTATAGCAAAATACCATAGACTGGGAAGATTAAACAGTAGAAATGTATGATCTTATTGTTGTGATGATTCCATGTTAAAAGTCAAAGTTCCCAGCCTCAATTTTTCCTTGGGCTTTTCTCCTTGACTGAAAAATTATCACCTTTTCACTGTGTCCTCACATGGGGCCATCTTTCCCTCTGTTTATTTGTGTTCTAAAGTCCTCCTTTGCATAGATGCAAATATCCATGGTCAGCCATGCTTGAGATACATTATTGCTGTATTTGCATCATTTCCAATCTTCCCTTTCCCCATTCCAACTCCTGTGTCCCCTATTATTCTCAAATTATGATTTCTTGTTCAAGTGTTATTGTTACATATATATATATATATATATCTGTCTGTCTGTCTATCTATCTATCTATCTATATATATATAAATGCACCCTACTGAATCAGTTTAGTATTGTTCTTATATACATGTATTAAGGCTGACACAGGGGATTAGATAATCTATCAGGTAGTTTCTTTCTAGAGATGATTAAATCTCCTCTCAGCAGCCATTAACTTTCCATAAGTATTCATCTAGGTGCGGGACTTGTGAGATTTCCCCTATATTATTTGCTTTCCTCTTTCTGTGATAAAATAACAAGGTAGCTTATGTAAGGAAGGGTTTAGTTAAGGTTTACAGTTCTAGAGAGATAGAAGTCCATCATCATAGCAGGGAGCATGGTAGTAAACAGGCTTGACAATGGAGCAGGAGCTGGTAGCTCACATTTCTAATTGTTTAGAGAGCTAATTTAAAATGGCAGAGTCTAATTCAAAATCCCAGAGCTCACTTCCAGTGACATACTTCCTTTAACTTCCTTCAAAGTAAAGCAAAGTATTCAAAGTTATGGCTCCACGAGAGCCATTTACATTCAAACCACGACATCTCCCTTCTACTACATCATGTCAACCTGTGTTGCTACTGTCTTGCTCTTATTTAGGCAGCCATATTGTTAAGATATCATGGGTGTATTTTCCTCTCAAATACAGAAGAACCATCTCACAGCAATGTCCTGACCCTCTGGCTCTTATGAGTATTCTGCCTCTTATTCTGTGGTGTTCCCTGAGCATAGGTATAGGGGTTATGTCGTCTGTGCATCAGCTGGAGATGGACACCACACAGCCAGTTGTTCCCGGTACTTTGACAAGATGGGGAATTCTGTAATAGTGTTTGTGTTAGGGTTACTGTTGCTGATGAAGCAACATAACCATAAGCAACTTGGAGACAAGAGGATATATTTAGTTTATGCATCCTAAATCACATTCCCCTGAGGGAAGCTAAGGCAGGAAGTTAAGTTAGATGGGAATCTGAAGGCAGGAGCTAATACAGAAGCTGGGAAGGAGTGCTACCTACTGGCTTGCTCCCCATGGCTTGCTCCTCATGGCTTGCTCTCTATGGCTTGCTCAGCCTGCTTTCTTATAGGATCCCAGAATCACCTTCCCAGAAGTAATCTGGCCCACATTGAGCTGGACATTCCCATGTCTATCATTGATTAAGAAAATGCCCTACAGGAGCCTACAAGTGTCTTACCAACACAGAACATGATCTTATGAAGCAAATTTCTGGAGTGATGTTTCTTCCTCTGAGATAATTCCAGCTTGTGTCAAATTGACACAAAATTAGCCAACTCATTCTCCATTTGCTTGCAGAATAAAACAAACAAGTTTTATGATAAGGGTTGAGAGCTACCCCTTTCTGTGGTGTAAGAACAAATGTTTAGAATGTAGATAGGGATGGTATTGGTTCAGGAAAGTGGCAGTGGTAGGTTCTATAGGGTCAATGACTTCAGCAAATCATTAGCCAGGTTTACAGTGTTAGGCATGAATCCCATTCTACTGAGTGTGCCTTAAATTCAACTGGACAGCTGTTGGTTACTCCCAAGATGTAAATACCACTATTGCACTTGGGTGTATTTTGTCATGTTGTGGTTTGCAGGCTTTACCGTGCAAGGCTATTGGTTGCTTCTCTCTTCTGCCAGGTTGCATTGACACCTTTGAATACCATGAGAGCTGGTCCTTGGGAAGATTCCAAGTCAGCTGTAGCTTGATTCTGATAGGCCCTGTGTCCAAAGTGTCTTTAGCAGTAGGATCTTATCTTCATTTTCTGGTCTGCCACCAGAGACAACATTATTAAGTTATGTTATTTTTAGTCTCTTGGAATTCCTGAAAAACAACTCAAAGGGAGTTTTTTTTTTCTTTTTCTTTTTTTTATGCCTGGTTCTGGGGCTTTTATTACTTTATGGCATTATCAATCCAAGTGGAATAACATCATTTAAAACTCTCCCTCATTTTCTCTCTCTCTCTCTCTCTCTCTTGACCTCTATGTGTGTATATAATAAGTAATTTTAATTAAGTATAGAATAATATGGTTCCTATGGCTTTTCTGAACATCTTGGTGTTACTTATTTTTCTTCCATTGTTTTTCTCTTTCTCTCACTCAATATCACTCAGCCCCAATTTGAGACCTCTGCCATTTTTAATTTCCTCCTTTGTAGCAATTCTCTTCTTTAGTGCTTCTCCTCCCCTGCCTTGTTCATACTTTTATGGTGTCTAAGGTTATTCCAAGTTGCATACTACCATCTGAAAAATCAGAACTAGAAGCCACAAAAGAGAGGGCATATAGTATTGATTTTTCCTGGATCTGTTTCCTCGCTTACTATAATATTTCCAGTTCCATCTATTTACCTGCTATGCAAAGTTCCTGATTTTATTTTTTTCACAGCTGAATAATATTTTTCCATAGTGCATATGTACTACCTTTTCATGATCCATTCATCAATTGCAGGATATTTAGGTCATTTCCATTTAATTGCTATTGTATTACATAGAAAAACAATGAACATGGCTGAGCAAGTAGCTATAGAATAGGGCATCTAGGTTTGGGGTGTATGCCAAGGAGATAGAGCTGGGTCATATGGTAGACTTGTTTATCTATTTATTTTGAGAATTCTTTACACTTATTTCCAATTTCCAATTCCACCAACAGTAAATGAGGATTCCTGCTTCTCCACACACTCTCTAGAATTTTTGTCATCTTAAGCATTTTTCTTAAGTTTTCTTCATCTTAAGCATTCTGATTTCATTTGCATGTATCTAATTATTAAGGATGTTCAACACTTTTTGAGCTGTTTCTTAGTCATTTTTACTTCATTTTTTAAAACTCTATTCAGACAGTCACTTTTTAAATGGGGTTGTTTGTTTTCCTACGTGTTTTTTTGAATGTGTATGTGTGTGTGTATACACACATATGATATCAGCCCTCTGTTATATTTGTCTCAGCCACTGCTTTATTGCTGCAAAGAATCACCATGACCAAGGCAACTCTTATAAGAAAAAGCATTTAATTGGGGTTTTCTACAGTTTCAGAGGTTTAGTCCACTATCATCATGGTGAGATTTGGTTATGAGTCTTAATATCTGCTTTGATACATCATAAAATCTTTTTCAATATGTATCCTGTAGAATGCTAGATATGTATTATTCTAGCCATTTTAGTGTTTCAGTTTTCACATTGTAGTCTTTGATATATTTGGGGTTAACTTTTGTGAGGAGTGATGAATCTAGGTTTAATTTAATTCTTCTGTTTTTGTATATCCTATTTTACCAGTATCTTTTTTCAAGATGTTTCCCCCCTCCAGTATGTAGTTTTGATACCATCAAGTATCAGGTGGCTGTATGCAGTTATTCGTGTTTGAATCTTCTGTTTTGTTCCATTGGTCTATATGTCAGTTTTTGTGCAGATATCATGCTGTTTTTCATTGCTAGATCTCTGTAATACAGTGAGATCTGCAATTATAATGTTTCCAGCATTCTCCTCCTCTTCCTCCTCCTCCTTCCTTTCCAGTATTCTTCTTTAAGATTGGTTTGGTCTTTCCTGACTCTGAATTTTAAGATGATTCTTTAAGATGACTATTTAATTTCTGTAAATAATATTGTGGAGATTGTGATTGGGAGCACATTGCATCTGTAAATTGTTTTTGGAAAGATGTGTAATATCTTCTTGATGCACCATTGCCTTTATTATTAAAGTACCTTTGGGTGACTCTAACCAAGCAGGTGAAAGAACTGTTTGAAAAAAACTTCAAGTCTCTGAAGAAAGAAATTGAAGAAGACATCAGAAGATGGAAAGATCTCCCATGCTCATAGATGGGTAGGATTAACATAGTGAAAATGGACATCCTGCCAAAAGCAATCTACAGATTCAATGTAATTCCCATCAAAATACCAACACAATTCTTCACAGACCTTGAAAGAAAAATTCTCAACTTAATATGGAGAAACAAAAAACCCCCAGAATTTCTAAAACAATCCTGTTCAACAACAGATCTTCTGGAGGTATCTCCATCCCTGATCTCAAGTTGTACTACAGAGCAATAATAATAAAAACTGCTTGGTACTGGCATAGAAAAAGAAAGGTGGATCAATGGAACCAAATAGAAGACCCAAAAGCAAACCCACACACCTATGAACACTTGATGTTTGACAAAGAAGCCAAAACCATTCAATGGAAAAAAGACAACATCTTCAACAAATGGTGCTGGTCCAACTGGATGACATGCATAAAAATGAAAATAGATCCATATTTATCATCCTGCACAAAACTAAAGTCCAAGTGGATCAAAGACCTCAATATAAAACCAGATACTCTAAATCTGTTACAAGAAAAATTGGGGAAGAGCCTAGAACTCATTGTCACAGGAGACAACTTCCTGAACAGAACACCAACAACACAGTCCCTAAGATCAACAATCAAGAAATGGGACTCCATGAAACTCAAAACTTCTGTAAAGAAAAGACACTGTTGTTAGAACAAAACGGCAGCCTACAGATTGGGAAAGGATCTTCACCAACCCAACATCTGACAGAGGGTTGATATCTGGAATATATAAAGAACTAAAGAAGTTAAAAGGCAATAATTCAAGTAACCCAATTAAAAATGGGGTTTGGAGCTAAGCAGAGAATTCTCTGTAGAAGAATATAGAATGGCAGAGAAACACATAAGGAGATGTTCAACATCCCTAGCCATCAGAGAGATGCAAATCAAAATGACCCTGAGATTCCACCTTACACCCATCAGAATGGCTAAGATCAAAACTCAAGAGACAACGCATGCTGGAGAGGCTGTGGAGAAAGGGGAACCCTCCCCCATTGCTGGTGGGAATGTCAACTGGTACAACCACTATGGAAATCAATCTGGTGCTTTCTCAGACAATTAGGAGTAGGAGTAGTGCTACCTCAAGATCCAGCTATACCACTCCTAGGCATACAACCAAAATATGCTCAAGTATACAACAAAGGCATTTGCTCAACCATGTTCGTAGCAGCTTTATTGGTAATAACCAGAAGCTGGAAACATCCCAGTTGTCCCTCAGTTTAGGAATGCATACAGAAATTGTGGTACTTTTACACAATAGAATATTACTCAGCAATTAAAAACAAGGAAATCATGAAATTTGCAGGCAAATGGTAGGATCTAGAAAAAGTCATCCTGAGTGAGGTATCCCAAAAGCAGAAAGACACACATGGTATACATTCACTTATATAGACCTATAAGATAGGATAAACATACTTAAATATGTACACCTAAAGAAGATAAACGAGAAAGAGGTCCAGGGGTAAGATGATCAATCCTCATCTAGAAAGCCAAAGGGGATGGACATTGGAAATAGGAGAAAACAAGTAACAGGACAGTAGCCTACCACAGAAGGCACCTGAAGGACTCTACCTAGCAGTGTATCAAAGCAGAGGCTGAGACCCATAACCAAGCCTTCAGCAGAGTGTAGGGAATCATATGAAGCAAGGAGGAATTAGTATATCCTAGAGGGGACAGGGAGCCCCACAAGGTCCAAATATGTGTGAGCACAGGGGTCTTCTATGAGACTGTTTATCCAACCAAGGACCATGCATGGATACAACCTACAACCCCTGCTCAGACATAGCCCATGGTAGCTCAGTATCCAAGTGGGTTTCCTAGTAAGGGGGACAGAAATTGTTTCTGACATGAACTCATGAGCTTCCCTCCTCCATGAGGAAGGAGCCGCCTTGCCAGGCCACAGATAAGGACATTGCAACCATCCTGAAGATACCTGATAAGCTAGGGCCAGATGGAAGGAGAGGAGGACACCCTCTCTCAGTGGGCTCAGAAGGGGGCAGGGAGAAGATGAGGGAGGGGGGGAGGATTGGGAGGGAAAGAGGAAGAGGGCTACAACTGGGATACAAGTGAATGTATAAAATTATTTAAAAATAAAAAATATTAAAAAAAAAAGAACTTAGACCCTACAGTGGGCTGGGCCTTTCACATCAATCACTAAGAAAATGCCCGACAGCCTTGCTTACAGCCTCTCTTAGGGAGACATTTTCTCAATTGATGCTCTCTCCTCTCTGATGACTATCTTGCTTCAAGTTAACATAAAACTAGCTAGCACCAGAGATGTGGTCATGTTGAAGGAAGTGTGTCATGAAAGGGGGGTTAGACTTTGAGCTCTCTAAAGACTTGTGGTCTTTTAAGCTGGTCTGTCTCTCCTTCCTGTATGTGGCTTGAAATATAAGCTCTCATCCGTACATACAGCCATTCCTTCATTCTTCCATCATGGACCATAACCCTCTGGAGCCATAAGTTCAATTAAATAATTTCTTTCATAAATTGCCTCAGTCATGGTGTTTTACCACAGTAACAGAAAAGTAAATAATAGATTGACTCAGGTTTGTGAATTGCCTTAACTTGTGCTTGTCATGTAATAATGTAATTTCTCTATCATTTTGAAGAGATAACTTTGCCAATTATGACAATGTTGGTTGATAGCTATTTACTTTCAGAGCTTAAAACATATTATTCCATACTTTCCTAACTTTTAAGGTTGCTTACAATTAATCTCATTGTATTCTTATGTTGATGCCTTTGAATGTGATTTAATTTTTTCCTTATAGCTCTTTTTGGGTAATATTTTTTAAAATAAGTTAATTAAAATAATTCAATTAAAATATAGTTATATCCTTTTCTTTCCTTTCTTTCCTCCAATTAATCCATGTCTTCTCCATCCAACCCATTAACCTGTCAGTGACAACTTTCCAGTTTTTGATGGCCA
>NW_026590459.1:0-8467 GCF_907164565.1 Psammomys obesus
TAGGATTTCTCCGAGGCGGTGCAGTGGGAAAGTCAACAGTCACGGGTACTATGACTGCCACCGAATTGGGAAAGCCTGGTGAGAGAAAAATATTGGTTAATGCAACTACCGAAATTATTGGGTGGAATCGAACTATAGTAAATCAAACGGATTATCCACCTAGCCCCGTTTGTGTGTATCCTCCCTTTCTGTTTATAATCTCTAATGCTCCTTTCGCAAATTGTAATAGTGATACATGTTGGATGCCGCAGTGCTGGGATGCGAAACGATTCTCACATGCTATGGTTGACAGAGTCCCTCAATGGATTCCCGTTCCGGTGGAAACACCATCCACCTTGTCTCTGTTCAGACAAAAAAGAGATTTTGGAATAACCGCAGCCGTTATCACAGCAATTTCCCTTAGTGCGGTGGCAGCCACGGTTGCTGGGATTGCCATGTCAAACAGTGTCCAGACAGGCCCGGTGTTAAATCAGTTATCTTGGGCAGTAACAGAGGCCATGAGCGTTCATTCATCCACCACCGCTCAATTAAAAGGTGGCCTGATGATTCTAAATCAACGTTTGGACCTGGTGGAGGAGAGATTAGACATCCTTTTTCAGTTAGCTCAAATAGGGTGTGAAAGAAAAATGGGAGCGCTTTGCATTACTAGTATACAATATGAAAACTTTACACGAGCCGCTAATCTGTCCAGAGAATTGTCTTTATACCTTGCAGGAAATTGGTCAGAAGGATTTGATGAGACGCTGGAGGCATTAAGAGCAGCAATTGTGACGATTAATTCAACATGAGTGGACCTGTCACTGACGAAGGGACTCTTCTTGTGGATTTTTTCAGCCTTTTCTTTCTTCAAAGAATGGGTGGGGGTTGGTTTATTTGGCACTATGCTCTGTGGTGGATTGGTCTTGGTTCTTTGGTTGCTTTGTAGGCTCAGAAGCCATCACGCCCATGATAGGGCCATTATTACTCAAGCGCTTGTTGCAATAGAGCAAGGCTCCTCCCCTGAAATTTGGCTTTCTTTACTTCGCAAGTGAGGCTGTGAACAGCCCTTGCACTCCCAGGAGACGTTGAACTCCATTGCACGGGAAGGGTGTTGCGCCTGCTTGAGTTGCCTACCTTACACTCGGTCTGTCAAGCTAAGCATTGCACAGAGAATCCTAAATCGCCCTGATAGGCTCTCTGAAAGGCATGTCTAATTGCATGAGGGTTGTGTCTAAGTTTTACCCACCCTCAGGAAAAGGGACACGAGCTGGGTCAGGACAGTCGATGAATGTAGGGTTCGGAGACTGTACCAGTACATTAGCCATCTGCACTGGGGATTGGACCTCTACCTTTGGCCATTGTGTCTTACTAAAATAAAAAGGGGGAGATGTAAAGAGCCTGAAGCAAACGATGGCGCCGGCATCCGGTGTGTGAGATCATAAACAACTGCCTATGCGCATGCGCTAAAGCTGAAATTCGAGCCAAAGATTAGCTCACTTAGTGATGTAAGATGGCCTGATGGGTTGCATCCAATCAGGAACCAACACGTCACTATTTAGAGTATAAAAAGAGTGCCATTTTGGGGCTCTAGGTCTTCCTCTCATTACTGCTGAATAAACGCTTGCTGCAGAAGAATCCTGGTGTCCCTGTGCTTCTTGCTGGCGAGACGACCACGGGGGCTACACCCAGGGACCTAAAATACCAGTGTTCGTGATTGTCAGGTGAGAGGAAAGCCTACAGTGTGGAAATTAATTGAGACCAACCTCAGGTCACCCAGTCAATAGCTAGTAAAGGTCCTGGGGACCTCAGGTACACACACCGCCCGACATAGGCGCACACAGCCTCCTGCAGCGTCCCCAGCCACCATCCAGAACCAGGACACACAGCCTCTGGCCCAGAGTGAGGCGCCAAGCCTCCTACCCAGCTCAGAAAGGCGTACACAGTCTCTGGCCCAGAAGGGGACACACACTGAGAGCTCAAATCAGAGCATAGAGCCTCTTGGCCAGAGCAGTGCCCACGGCCGCCATTCCAAACCCAGGTGCACAGCATCAGGACAAGAGCAGCGCCCACAGTCACCATTCCAGACAGGGATACACAGCTTCCGACACAGAGTGAGGTGCCCAGCTTCCAGACCAGAGTGGAGCTCTCAGTTGCCAGCTTAGAGAGGTGTGCACAAGCTCTGGCCCAGAAGGGGACACACACTGCCAGCCCAGATCAGAGCATAGAGCCTCTGGACAAAAGCAGCATCCTCAGCCGCCATCCAAGACCCTGGTACACAGCATCCAGACTAGAGCGGCGCCCGCAGCCACCATCCCAGACAGGGACACACAGCTTCCAGCCCAGAGTGAGGTGCCCAGCCTCCAAACCAGAGTGGAGCCCTCAGTTGCCAGTCTAGAGAGAAGTGCACAGCTCCTGATCCAAAGCAGCACCCCCAGCCACCATCCCAGACAGGGACACACAGCTTCTGGCCCAGAGTGAGGCACCCAGCCTCCAGACCAGAGAGGAGCACTCAGTTGCCAGCCCAGAGAGGAGTGCATAGCCTCCAGACCAAAGTGGCAGCCCCAGGCACCAACTCAACCTATACACACATTCTCCAGGCCCAGAGCAGAGCACTCAGCCCCTGTCCCAGAGACTTGCTGGGTGCTCCTCTCATCTTCCCAAACAGAACTGTGTGCCCCAGGATAACAGACTGAGTTTCCCTCTTGGGAGGAAACCCCACAGCTAAGGAATCAGCAGGAACTTCAAGAGGGGTGTACCTAGAAAACAGTGTAACAGCAACAACAACAACAACAGCTCACTAAATTCAGAACAAGAAACAAAACAGCGGGGCAGCTGTCTTGAGAACTTCTACGGATGAAAGGAGAACCATCCTGACTAACCAAGACCACAGCTACTACTCAGGGCTATACACCTGAGGTGAGCAGTGGCAATTCCTGAGAAACACTGGCCATACAGTGACCATACCCAAAAAGCAGAGGAGGCCCCCTTCAGGAAAAATCATCTTCTGGCCAAGGGGATTCTCCCTACCTCAGGACTCCAGGAAGCACAGAAACTAACAGCCAAAACCTAAAACAACCCAATGGGTAGAGGTCAGCGTAAAGGCTCAACCAACAAAAGACAGAGCAATATGACATCTCCAGAACCCACCCATCCAGGAGGGAGCAGCCCTGGACAAAACAGCATAATAGAAATTCAAGAACATGACCTTACAACTATGGTGATGAAGAGGATAATAGAGGAATCAAATAAAATACGTAAAGAATTAGAGGAAGATAAAAACCAAACAGATCATGGCTATCCATAACGAAATGGAGGAAGGTAAAGACAAGCAGATTATGGCCATCCATGAAGAAATATGGGAAGATGCAGCCAAACAGTTTGCATCCTTCACAGAAGAAATAATTAAATCACTGAAAGAAATAAAAGAAACAGAGTTGAAGGAACTAAAAGAAAAACAGGAAAATACAATCAGACAGGTGAAGGAAGTAAACAAAACAACTCGAAATCTGAAGATAGAATTGGAAAAATTAAAGAAAACACAAATAGAGGAAATAATGGAGAGGAAGAATTTAGGGAAGAAAACAGGAACTACAGAGGTAAGCATAACCAACAGACTATAAGAGATGGAAGAAAGAATCTCAGGTGTAGAAGATACAATGGAAGAAATCGATGTATCTGTCAAAGAAAATGTTAAATCCAAAAATTCCTGACACAGACCGTCCAAGAAATCCAAGACAATATGAAAAGACAAAACCTAAGAATAATTGGAATAGAGGAAAAAGAAGATTCCCTGCTCCAAGGCCCAGAAAATATTTTCAACAAAATCATTGAAGAAAATTTCAGCAACTTAACGGAGAGGCAAATAAGAATACAAGAGCCTACAGAACACCCAACAAATATGACCAGAAAAGAAAATCCTCCTGCCACATAATAATCAAAACAGTACGTAAACAGAACAAAGAAAAAATACTAAAAGCTGAAAGGGAAAAAGGCCAAGTAACATATAATGGCAAACCTATTATAATCACAACTGACTTTTCAACAGAGACTATGAAAGCCAGAAGGGCCTGGACAGATATCATGCAGACCCTAAGAGAACACAGATGTCACCCCAGGCTACTATACCCTTCCCCCCCCAAAAAAAAATACAAAACTCTCAGTCCTCATAGACGAAGAAAATAAGATATTCGATGACAACAAAAAATTTCAACAATACCTACACACAAATCCAGCATTACAGAAGACACTGGAAGGGAAAATACAACCCAAGAAAATTAGCTACTTTCAAGAAAACACAGGAAATAATTAACCTTACTACAATAAAACAAAAAGAAACCAAGCACACAACCTTATGAGCACAGCCAACATCAAAATCAAAGGATCTAACAGCCACTGGTCATTAATCTCTCTCAACATCAATGGACAAAACTCTCCAATTATAAAACACAGACTAACAGAATGGATACGTAAACAAAACCCAGCAATCTGTTGCATACAAGAAAAACATGGAAGGCACAAAGATAGACATTACCTACCTAAGGGTAAAGGGTTGGAAGACGACTTTCCAAGAAAAGGGGTCCAAGAAGCAAGCAGGAGTAGCCATTCTAATATCTGATAAAATAGACTTTCAACCAAAATTAATAAAAAGAGATGTGGAAGGACACTTCATAGTCATCAAGGGAAAATTCCACCAAGAAGACATCACAATTCTGAACATCTATGGCCCAAATACAAGAGGACCCATATTAGTAATAGAAACATTGATAAAACTTAAAACACATGTAGATCCCCACACATTAATAGTGGGAGACTTCAACACCCCACTCTCAACAAAGAAACAATGTCTCTAACAGAGTTCATGAATCAAATGGACCTAACAGACATGTACAGAAGCTTAAACCCAAATAAAAAAGAATTTATCTTCTTATCAGCACCTCATGGAACCTTCTCAAAAATAGACCATATAGTTGGTCCAAAGCAAGCCTCAACAGATACAAGAAGATTGAAATAATCCCTTGTATCTTGTCTGATCACTATGGAATAAAGCTGGACCTAAACAACAACAGAAATAGCAAAAAGCCTACATACATATGGAAACTGAACAACTTGCTTCTAAATGACTTATAAGTGAGTGTATACCCATATGTGTTTTTCTGCTTCTGGGTTACCTCACTCAGGATGATCTTTTCTTTTACCTATAAATTACTTTATATATAGAAAAGCTTGTATTTATTTCCCTCACATTCTTCTTACAACTTTATGATTTACTCATTTATTTTTTTGTGGATGAATTTTGCTTCTTTTAAATACTGTGCATTTCATATGTTTATTTCAAATAATTAAAGATATTACTCTTAACACACAAGCAATAACACACAAGCAATAACAATAATTCCATTTAGAATTTTTAAAAATTGCAAATTCATGATTTTTAATTGCTGAGTAGTATCACATTGTGTAAATATGCCACAGTTTCTTTATCCATTCTTTGGTTGAGGGACATCTAGTTGTTTCCAGTTTCTGGCTGTTACAAATAAAACTGCTAAGAACATAGTTGAGTAAATGCCCTTATTGAATGGTGGGAAATCTTTTCGGTATATGCCTCGGCGTGGTATAGCTGGATCATGAAGGAGCACTATTCCTAATTTTCTGAGAATGTGTCAGATTGATTTCCAAAGTGGTTATACAAGGTTACATTCCCACCAGCCATTAAGGGGAGATTCCCCTTTCTCTACACCCTCTCCAACATGCATGATCCCTTGAGTTTCTGATCTTAGCCATTCTGATAGGTGTGAGTTGAAATCTCACTGTTGTTTTGATTTGCATTTCCAGAATGACCAACGATGCTGAGCCTTTCTTTAACTGTTTCTCTGGCATTCAGTATTCCCCTGTTGAGAAATCTCTGTTTACCTCTCTATCCAATCTTTTAAATTGGAAAACTTGGTTTGTTGGTTTTTAACTTAGTCAGTTCTTTATACATTATGGATATTAGCCCTTTCTCAGATGGAGGGTTGGTAAAAATCCTTTCCCAATCTGTAGGCTGTAGTTTTGTTTTGATGACAGTGTCTTTGCTTTACAGAAGCTTTTCAGTTTCATGAGGTACCACTTACTGATCGTTGCTCTTAGAGCCTGTGCTGTTGGTGTTCTATTCAGGAAGTTGTCTCCTGTGCCAATGAGGTTAAGGCTTTTCCCCACTTTTTCTTCTAACATGTTTATTGTGTCTGGTTTTATGTTGAGGTCTTTGATCCACTTGGACTTTAACTTTGTGATAAATATGGGTCTATATTCATTTTTGTACATGTAGATCAGCCCATTTGTTGAAAAAGCTGCCTTTTTCCATTGTATTCTTTTGGCTTCTTTGTCAAAAATCAAGTAACCATGGGTATGTAGGTTTATTCCTGGGTCATCTATTCCATTGATCCACCATTCTGTTCTTATGCCAGTACCAGGCAGTTTTTATTACTATTGCTCTGTAGTACAGCTTGAGTTCTGGGATGGAGTTACCTCAAGATGATCTGTTGTTGTACACGATTGTTTTAGCAATTCTGGGTTTTGTTCGTTTGTTTGTTTTTCTATATGAAATTGAGAATTGTTTTTTCAGGTTCTGTCAAGAATTGTTTTGGTATTTTGATGAGAATTGCATTGAATCTGTAGCTTGCTTTTGGCAGGATGGCCATTTTCACTATATTAATCCTACCAATCAATGAGCATGAAAGTTCTTTCCATCTTCTGTCGTCTTCTTTAATTTCTTTCTTCTAAGACTTGAATTTTTTCGTATAGTTCTTAGACTTTCTTGGTTAGAGTCAAATCAAGATACTTTATGTTATTTGTTGTTATTGTGAAGGTTGCTGTTTCCCTAATTTCTTTCTCAGCCAGTTTGTTTTTTGTATACAAGAGAGCTTCAGATTTTTCTGAGTTAATTTTGTATCTAGCCAATTTATCAGCTGAAGGAATTCCACAGTAGAATTTTTAGGGTCACTCATATATACTATCATATTATCTGCGAATAGTGATACATTTATTTCTTCCTTTCCAATTTCTATCCTTTTGATCTCCTTTATTTGTCTTATTGCTGTAGCTAGAACTTCAAGAATTTTATGTTGAAGAGATAAGGAGAGAGTGGGCAAGCTTGCCTTGTCCCTGATTTCAGTGGGTTGATTTAAGTTTCTCTCCATTTAGTTTGGTGTTGACTATATGCTTGTTGTACATTGCCTTTACTATGTTTAGGTATGTGCCTTGCATCCTTGATCTCTCCAGAACTTTAAACATGAATGGGTGCTGGATTTTGTTAAATGCATTTTTGGCATTTAAGGAGATAACCATGTACTTTTTTTCCTTTCAGTTTGTTTATATGGTGTATAATATTTATTGATTTTCATATGTTGATCCATGCCTGCATGCCTGGGATGAAACCTCTTTGGTAGTGGTGGAAGTTATATTTAATATGTTCTTGGATTCAGTTTGTGAGTATATTATTCAGTAGTTTTGTGTCAATGTTCATAAGCAAGATTAGTGTGAAGTTTTCTTTCAGTGCAGTTTAGGTATCAAGGTGAATGCGGCCTCAAAGAATGAGGTTGATAATGTTCCTTCTGTTTTTATTTTGTGGAATAGTTTGAAGAGTATTAGTGGCAGCTCTTACTTCTGCACTGAAACCGTCTGGCCCTGGGCTTTTTGGGGGGATGGGAGGCATTTGATGACAGGTTATACTTTCATTGGGGAGTCTCTTTTTCAACTCCGTTTACCATGGTAAAGGAGGGAATGATGTGCTAAATAATAAGAAATAATTACTTTAAGTTTTTTCAGAATTTCAGTGAACAATTGTGATTTCTTCTTTAGTGATCTAAATTTCACCATTAATATATATATATATTATAGTATACCTCTGAAGCAACATTAAAATAATTGGCTTAGATTTTTAATTAAAGAAATAAGGAAAATCTCTAGAGAAGAGGAAACAACTGTTTTATTATAACATCCTTTGACCATCACCTCCTTTAAACCTCAGATGTAACCATGCCATTCCACACCTTTTAAATTTTATTTATATGCACTTAGCTGCTCAAAGAAATTAGCTGGGTATGATTTTTTTCACATACTCTTTGTTAGATTTTAGTCATCATTGAAAATCCTCACGTTTTTTCATTGCAGTATATGATTTGCCTTACTGTCATACAGACCCAATTATGTTACTGAAGTGCCTGCTTTGCATTACACAGAAAAAAAATGTATCACACTCTATTCCTGCTTTGTTACTAGTATGTATTTAGAGATTTTTTAGTTTTAAAATGCTTTCAACGTTGCCGTGAATATTGCTTTGAATGTTTAGAAAGGTCCTTTTTATCAGAGTTAATGTAAATGTATCTTTTATTTGGTTGATATAATTGTTGTTTCTGATGCTTACTGCCTACTTTTGCTAACCTAGACCTACTCCTGGAAGATTCTATTCTCTACTTAACATAATCTAGGACTAGAATGTTTTCTGCCCCTG
>NW_026590459.1:8567-9080 GCF_907164565.1 Psammomys obesus
GCACAAGGCTGTGCAGGGCTTTAAGTGCTGCCCCTGCTTGTCTAATGGCACCCTGACCACAGTCATCACAGGGAGGCAGCCTCAGTACCTATACCTGGCAGAAGAAGAAAGATGGGCCTTTGATTAAGTGGTGTTCTCAAGGACACAGCCCAGCAGTGTCAGATACAGGATTTGAATGTCCTCTCTCAAGCAATAAGCACTATTGCTCCCTGATACAGACTATACACTATCTGTCTCCTTGCTTAGGAATAGATGAGGTGGAAACATGTCTTCATGCTTTCTGACAGCATGCCAAAAGCAAGAAGTCAAGCAGAGAAAGAAATAATTCAGGTCCTGAATTGTTCTTGATGACAGTTAAGCTAATGGAAGCTACAAAACACAGCCAAGAAAATTCTTTGTCTTTCTCCCTTTGCTGATCAGGACCTTCCTGTCTGGGGGTCATTTAAAGACTCTGGCATATGATTGTCTTGAATAGTGAAGTCAAGTAGTTCCAGTGCTCTTACAGCAGTTCAT
>NW_026590460.1:0-3981 GCF_907164565.1 Psammomys obesus
GGGAAGGTGATCAAAGAGTCAGGCACTGTGTTTATGTTAGAGACAGCCCCTGTTCCCCTTACTAGGTAATCCACCTGGAGACTGAGCTGCCATGGGCTACATCTGTGCAGGGTTTTTAGGTTATCTCCATGCACGGACCTTGGTTGGAGAATCAGTCTCAGAAAAGTATCTTGTACATAGATATTTTGGTTTTGTTTTTCTCCTTGTGGAATTCCTGTCTCTTCCTGGTCTTACAATTTCCCCTTTCTTCCATAAGATTAACTGCACTCCTCCCAAAGTTTGGCTATGAATCTCAGGATAAGTTTTGATACCCTTCTGGGTAGAGCCTTTCAGAGGCTCTCTGTTGTAGGCTCCTGTCATGTTCCCTGTTTTCTCCCTCTTCCAATGTCCGTACTGTTTGCCATTCTGAGTGAGGATTCATCATCTTACCCTGGGTCCTCCTTCTTGCTTTGCTTCCTTAGGTATACAGATATTAGTATGTTTATCTTATAAGTCTAATATACACTTATGAGTGAGTATATACCATGCATGTCTTTATGCTTCTGGGATACCTCACTCAGGGTGATCTTTTCTGGATCCCACCATTTGCCTGCAAATTTCATGATTTCCTTGTTTTGAAATTTTTTAAAATTCCATTGTGTAAATGTACCACAATTTCTCTATTCATTCCTCAGTTGAGGGACATCTGGGTTGTTTCCATATTCTACCTATTATGAATACATGTGCTATGAAACATGGTTGAGCAAATGTCCTTGTTGTGTGCTTGAGCATATTTTGGATATATGCCTAGAAGTACTAAAGCTGAATCTTGAGGAAACAGTGTTCCTAATTGTCTGACAAAGTGCCAGAATGATTTCCCAAGTGGCTGTACAAGTTTACATTCCTAGGAGCAGTGGTGGAGGATTTCCCTTTTTCCACATCCTCTCCAGCATGTGTTGTCACTTGACTTTTTGTTCTTAGCCATTCTTTTCTTTGTAAGATGAAATCTCAGGGTTGATTTGATTTGCATTTTCCTGATGACCAAGGACATTGAGCATTTCTTTAAGTGTTTCTCTGCTATTTGATATTCTTCTATAGAGAACTCTGTTTAGCTCTGTACCCCGTTTTTAAATTGAATTACTCAATTTATTGCTTTTTAACTTCTCGAGTTCTTTATATATTCTGGAGATTAGCCCCCTGCAAGATTTAGGTTTGTTGAATACCCTTTCCCAGTGTGTAGGTTATCCCTTTGTTTTGATGACACTGTCCTTTGCTTACAGAAACTTTTCAGTTTCATGAGGTTCCCATTTATTGATTGCTGATCTTAGAGCCTGTGCTGTTGGTGTTCTGTTCAAGTTGTCTCTGCCAATGAGTTCATGCACTTCCCCACTGTTTTTTCTAACAGATTTAGTGTGTCTGATTTTATGTTGAGGTCTTTGATCCACTTGGATTTTAGTTTTGTGCAGGGTGATTAATATGTCTCTTTTTGCATTTTTCTACATGTAGATATCCAGTTAGACCAGCATCATTTGTTGAAGTTTTTTTTCCAGTTTGTGGTTTTGCATCTTTGTCAAAAATCAATATCCGTTGGTGTATGGGTTTATTTCTGGGCCTTCTATTTGATTCCATGGATCTATCATTCTGTTACTATG
This sequence comes from Psammomys obesus, assembly GCF_907164565.1. NCBI lineage: Eukaryota > Metazoa > Chordata > Mammalia > Rodentia > Muridae > Psammomys > Psammomys obesus. Next base: position 1,632 of record NW_026590460.1, read on the forward strand.
CCAGTAACATACAATTTTGTCTTTTTTTTTATTGTTCTGTAGAACTGCTAGAGATCAGGAATGGTGATACCTCCTGAGAATCTATTGTACAAGATTTTAAAATCAATTTTGGGTTTTTTGTTTTTCCATATGAAGTTGAGATTTCTTCTTTCAAGTTTTGTAAGCAATTGTGTTGGTATTTCGATGAAAATTGCATTGAATGTGTAGATAGCTTTTGGCAGGATGGCCATTTTCACTATGTTAATACTGCTGATCCATGAGCATGGGAGATCTTTCCATCTTCTGATATCCTCTTCTTTTTCTTTCTTCAGAGACTTGAATTTTTTTTCAAACAGATCTTTCACTTGCTTTGTTTAAGTCACACCAAAGTACTTTGTGTTATTTGTGGCTATTGTGAAGGGTGTTGCTTCCTTAATTTCTTTTTCAGCTCTTTTGCCTATTGTATACAGGAAGGCTACTATTTTGTTTGTTTGTTTGTTTTTTGAGTTATTTTTTTACGTAGCCAGTTTGCAGAAAGTGTTTATCAGGTTAGGAAGTTCTATGGTTGAATTTTTGGCATCACTAATGTACACTATCATATTATCTGTTAATAATAATACTTTGACTTCTCCCTTTCTGATTTGTATCCTCTTGAATTCTTTTATTTGTCTTACTGCCCTAGGTAGGACTTCAAGTATTTTTTTGAAGAGATGCGGCGAGAGTAGGCAGCCTTGCCTTGTCTTTTCAGTGAGATTGATTTAAGTGTCTCTCCATTTAGTTTGACATTGACCATAGGCTTGTTCAATATTGTCGTTACTATATTTATGTATGTGCCTTGTATCCCTGATGTCTCCAAGTCTTTAAACATGAATGGGTGTTGCAATTTCTCAAATGCTTTGTCATCTAAGAAGTGGAACATGTGGTTTTTCTCCTTCAGTTTGTTTATATGGTGGATTACATTGATGGATTTCTTTATACTGAACTACTCCTGTAAACCTGGGTTGAAGCCTATTGGTCATCGTGGATGATATCTTTTATGTGTTCTTGGATTCGGTTTGCAAATATTTTATTGAGTACTTTTGCATCAATGTTCGTAAGAGAGAGAGGTCTGAAGTTCTTTTTCTTTGTTGGGTCTTTTTGTGGTTTAGATTTCAAATGACTGTGGCTTCATAGAATGAGTTTGGTAATGTTCCTTCTTTTTATATTTTGTGGAATAGTTTGAAGAGAATTTGAGTTAGCTCTTTTTTGAAGGTGTGGTAGAATTCAGCTCTGAAACTGGCCATGTTTTTGTTTTTGTTTTTTTGTTTTTTTTTTTTTTTTGATGGGAGATTTTGATTAGTGGTTCTATTTCCTTGGGGGATATAGGACTATTTCATCTATTTCCCTAATCTTGATTTAATTTTGGTAAGTGGAATCTGTCAAGAAAATTGTACATTTAATTTAGATTTTCAAATTTTGTGGCATATAGGCTTTTGAAGTAAGACCTAATGTTTGTTTGGATTTCCTCAGTGTCTGTAATTATGTCCCCATTTTCATTTCTGATTTGGCTGATTTGTATAGTTTCTCCTCTGCCTTTTAGTTAGTTTGGCTAAGGGTTTGTCTATCTTGTTGATTTTTTCAAAGAAACAGCTCTTGGTTTCAATGATTCTTTGAATTAATTTCTTTGTTTCTAACTCAATGATTTCAGGTGTGAGTTTGACTATTTCCAATTGTCTACGTCTGTTTGGTTTTCTGCTTCTTTTTTTTCCCCCTAGAGGTTTTAGTTGTTTGGCTAAGTTGCTTGTATGAGACATCTCAAACTTCTTTCTGGAGGCAGTTAGTGCTATGAACTTTCTTCTTAGCCCTGCTTTCTACGTGTTCGTTAAGTTTGCGTATGTTGTGCCTTCATTTTCATTGAATTTTAGGATGTCTCTAATTTCTTTTTTCATTTCTTCCCTGACCAAGCTGTAATTGAGCAGAGAGTTGTTCAATTCCATGTGTATGCAGGCTTTTTGTTATTTCTGCTGTTATTGAGTCTAGTTTTAGGTGTGGTGGTCTGATACTATATGAGCAATTATTTTGATCTTTTTGTATGTGTTGATGCTTACTTTGTGCCTGACTATATGGTCAATATTTGAGAGGGTTCCCTGAGGTGATGAAAAGAAGGTATAGTCTTTTGAGTGTGTGTTCAAAGTTCTGTAGACTTCTATTAGGTCCATTTGATTTAGGACATCTGTAAGTATCATTATTTCCCTATTTAGTTTCTGTCTAGATGATCTCTCCCTTGGTGAGATTGGAGTGTTGAAGTCTCCGACTATTAACATGTTGGGATCAATGTGTGATTTAAGCTTTAATAATGTTTCATTTACAAATGCAAGTGCTCTTGTATTTG
>NW_026590461.1:0-5394 GCF_907164565.1 Psammomys obesus
GCACAGGAGAGGTTGTGGAATCCCTCAGGAGAGATCACCACACTGCCTGGGGCACGACCCTGTCTGCTCTTTAGCTGTCAAGCTACCATTAACTAAGCCTAGCCTCCCAGCCTAGCCGTCGTTGTGATCAGAGACCTGAGAAGGATAAATTATGAGCTAAGTAAATGTACCAAACAAAATGACAGAGATGACTGGTTAGTCCATCACCTAGGCAGTGTCCCTGGCTCCTGTGGTCTCCTGGCTTCCTGAGCAGAGGCTGTCCAGATATCAGGCATATAGGATGAGAAACTGCTGCTGTGGAAAGAGGAACAGGAGAGACTGACCTCACCTTGCCTCTCACAATGTGAGACAATGGTTCTTCAGGTGTCCCCGGCTTTGTCCACAGCTTAGGCTGGGCCCTAGCAGTGGACCAGTTGAGGCAGTGTTGCCCAGTGGTTAGCATACCACAATCCAGAGTTGCAGTGATCTGTCGTTGTTCAAATCTTCTCGGAGACCTTAGGGAGCTGCTGCCAGGATTTTGGGACTTTCTGTCACAATAAACTTACATATGTTAAAATGCCATATTCATCAGATCTCTGATAAGCTTGAGGGCCAGCATATCTGAGTTACTCTTTGTCTTTATCAGCTGTTCTAAACTGTGTCTTATAAAAGAGAATGCTATTTAATCTAGTTCTAGCATCTTTCTGAGATGCATGTTCTAGAACTATATATTTTAAGACAAATAGGCAAACTTTACAGTTACCCATCCTAGGCTTAACCTTAAAGAAACCTATACAAAGACACTAGGTAAAGCTTAACATCTTAACCAACTGCAGTTGTTAGCGTAGCTTTAAGTCTGCTCTTTCTGAACTAAAATTAAAGCAAACCTTTTAATCAGATACAGTTCATAGAGAGGCTAGCAAATCTTGCTGATCCTACCACTTTGTATTAAAATTGAACAGCTTTGCACTGAACACTATTCAGAGGACTGAACATAACTGAGAGACCTAAACAAAATGGTGGTAAACTCATGGCTCCATCCTCTTTATCTCCGAAGCAGCATGGCGGCTGGCCACGTGTAACTGAAGTCAGCTGGAAGTCCTAAACAAATATGGCAGCAAAACTACAGCTTCACGTGCTCTCTATCCCTGAACCATCATGGCGGCTAGCCATGTGTTAGCACAGGCTGCGACTGACAATACCAAACATAGCCATACCAAACCTATCAGCCAGAATTCTTTTCCCTTAAAAGAGCATAAGAAAAGATTTTGTAATGAAGAATCACCAGCCTTTTAAGTGAATTATAACATATTTAAATACAGTTCTTTCTCAAATCATATTTGTAGGTATAAAGAACCAAAGCAAGCATCATTTAGATGCCCCCTGGCTTTTACATACATACACAGACCTTTTATAACATTTTATATACCTTTAGGTTCATAGATAGCTTCGTTCTTTTGGCTTAACCACACACTCTTGATTTAGACAAGCTATTTTTTTCTTTAATAGCTCTTGCTCACTCTCTCTTGTTTTTTAGACAGCAGAAAAACTCCCATTAAAAAGAATTTTTTTTTTAATTTTTCAAAGGGTTGGGAAACTATTTCAAGTTTATTGTTAGACTGCCCAAGAGTTATTGCTTAAAAAATCTGATAAACTGTAAACGTCTTATCATCTTAAACATCTAAACAATTTTTAAAACTCGTCGCTGCAATATCAAAACAAAGTATCTTCTTCAGGAGTGAATTTACAAAGCATAATCGTAATTTTAAAAGTCAAAACCAGATTTCAAGAACAAGATTTATCAGTGCAAACAACCCAATCTTCAGAACTAATATCAATGTAGAAGAAGACTTTCTTTTTATCCTAAAAGGAAATAAAATCATTTTGACTCAGAGATTTGGCAAACTTTGTTCTTTATCTGAGCCACACCATGTGGCAATTTACATTGTTGTTATCTAAACATATGCATTCATAGATCCTACAAACACATAGGCACATATATGTGTTTTAAACAAGAATTTGAATTTAACCCCAAAACATACCCAATTATTTTTGATCATACCAACCATTTAAGACCAGTTGAAAACAATCATATAATGGTCATATATTTAAACAGACAGACAAAACTTTTTATTTAGACTCAGCTGTAATTCTAAACATTACAGCAAGTCAGTTTTCTTCCTGTTTGATCTGTAAGTTGCAATTGACTCACGCCCCCTAGGTGGGAGGAGGGAAGAGAGGAGCAAGAGGGCATGGTGAGCTCCTGCCACTCACTTCCCTGCTGAGCTGGCAGGAAGGCAAGGGAGAGGAGTTCTTCCTCACTCTAGGCGGCCTGAGCAGCTCCTGTCGTGGAGCAGCTAAGGTGCCAATCCCCGCCTAGCCTTGTGTAAGGACTTCCACCTAGCAAGCCCATGAGCCTTGCCTGCTCCCTTGGCTCCCTTGTGAGCTTCACTCTAGCTTACCTCCCACGCAGGTCCTGAACCCGCTTCCCGGCTGGGCCTCTCCCCCCACCCCCTCACCCCACTCCCACCCCCATGCACTTCAGCTGCCCATCAAAACAAGGGGCTGCATCAAGCCCATGCCCTGCTGGGTGTGCATTGTTATTCCACTGAGTGCCTGAGCACTGCCCACCCAAGCTCCAGCCCCTGCAGCTGTCTCTCCAGCCACCTGAAAGCACTCCCTCCTTGGCTTCCTCGGGAGGGAGAGCGCATTGCTAGGCGTCCTGCCATGCAGCCTTGCTCGCTCCCTGGCCGAGAACTGGTTCTATTTTTAACTGTCCTCTGTCCGAATTTTCGTCAGTCCAAGTCTACAAAGAAACAGACGCAGAAAAATATATACATACATGAGAAGCACAGGATTCAAATTGTTGGGGGAGCAGAATCTCTCTGCTCCTTTCCAGTCCAGGTTGGAGGAGCAGAATCTCTCCGTTTCCTCCCTGTTCACAGACCATAATGCCCTGACAGAACAACTGCCCGGTGGCAGTCGCTCTCTATGAAAATCAGATGGGAGGAGGACCGTCTCAGATCCAACCTCCCAAATAGAACCTGGAGTGTCCCCCAGTTCCCAGTCAAGCGATATTCTGACACGTCTGTCTATCACAATGACTGATCAGATGACCAAAAAGGTCCAGATAGGCCCCTAAACAGAAACAGATTGGTACCACAGAAATCTGATTGAGAGGCTGCCTCATGGCAGCCATCTCTGACAAGAAACAGATTGGTAAGACAGTAACAAGCAAAACAAAACAGAAATCAGACTAACCAGTTCCAAGCTAGACCTCCGACTTTAGTCTGATGAGGGTTGGGGAAGGGGCATGCCCATTCCCGGCCAAAGGAACCAAAAATATAAGACCTGGGGTCTCACAGCACAGGAGTTTAAGATCACGCCCTTCCCAGAAACTCTCCCAGACCAAGACTCGTTGCAAAAGCAAGAGGTTTATTAACCATTGCGCAAAGGAGTCACCCCTGCCGGTCGGCAAAGAGTGGCACCGGGAGACAAAGGCCTTTAGCTTTTTAAAAGAAAAATTGCAGGAAATTTGAAGTTGCAGTTTTGGCAATTTAGGATTGGATGAGGAAGCTATAAAGTAAGATAATTGCTTAGTCTTAGGTGCTCAAGCTTGGCCAGTCCTGCCAAGTGTGGATGCAGCTGCAATTTAAGGTGGGGGTGGCTAGCTTATCCTTGAAGATTGAGGGCTTCGGACTTTTGGCTGGAGGTCAAAAGCTACTCAGAAGAAGTCTGGGATTGTTGATAAGAAACACTATCTCAAAGACAAGGGTCTGGTCCTTCTTTTTGCTGAGTGAAGGTCATTGCTTGCTTGCCCTTTTTTTCTGTCCTCACAGGTAGGGTCACATTTTTCCATTCTCTGGAAAGGTACTAAGAGGCTTTAGCATAACCTGAACCTAAAACTCAAAGCTATAGGCTTTAGAAGACATACAGGTTACAAAGTTAGCCTAACCCTTCAAACTGTTTACGGACAGAGGTCACCAGATACCATAGCTAGTGAGAGTGTCACCGTGGAACACAGTAAGGCCGAGTGCAAAGATACAAGGGGTCTGGAGACCAGCCATCATAATGGAGAGGACAGGAATCCCTTCCGTGTGAACAAGGCAATAAGGGAGTATATTCCTCTGGAATGGGGATAACCGACCCTGTCTGATAACCAAGGTATAAAAATCATCCTTCAACCACTCTGAATTTGGAAGCTCTCTCTAGGCACATGTCCTTCCTGATATTCAGGGATCTCTGTGCAGACCAGAAGAGAGCTCCAAATGTCACTAGAGAATCCCTCAGAGCAAACGCTGTGTGGAAGGCAGCCAGGCACAGCTCCACATCCCATGAGGCCTGAGGTGAGAGCAGGCAGCAGAGTAAGGTCTCCTCTTCATCTCAAGCATCCTCCTCTAGGGCCTTGACGGTGTTCTTTTTGCTGTCTACAAATGCTCTGATCACCGTCTCCTCCCAGCCCTGCTCAAGCAGCCTTCATATTCCTCCATGCTGAGACTGCTTTTGTTCCCTGCTGATCCTGGCCAATCGCCAGGAAACACAGCGACATTTTTGTGTATATGAAATCTGTCCGTGAATGTGGACAGTCCCAAGCCTATTCCCTCTCCACAATCCTATGTGAAACAGGTCCCTCCTTTTCAGAACAAACACTCTTTTGGCATACCAGTCCTAAAAGTACACCCTTTTCTTCTCAATTGAAGGTAAGCTCGAGCTTCCACAGTAACTTTCATGCTTGGCTCCATTTCTACCCCACCCAGGGTCATCGGTTTAGGGTGGAACTTGGTGGGTTGCTTTATCACCAGGGACCATAAGCCAGAAATTTTTTTTTCACTTTCATATATCAGGCCCAGAGCAGGTGTCTGCCTGTGTCTCAGATGTGCAGCCGCTGACTGGGTCCACACAGCGAAGGAGGGCTGGGGTCTAGCCATTCGAGCCGACAGGAAGATTCCTCGGTGAGTCTGGGATCATCTCTCTCCCTTTTCCCTTCGACACATTTCCATTCTCTCAAGGACTCAGGGGGAGGATGGTTATGGCTCCATTTAATGGATGAACTCAGTGAGGACAAACAATGACCCAGGTCACAGGCTGCACTTGCATTCAGAAGAGGGTCTGCCTGCCCCTCCCTCCTCCTCTCCCCCGTGCACAGGAGAGGTTGTGGAATCCCTCAGGCGGGATCACCACACTGCCTGGGGCCGAGACACAGCCTGTAAGGTGGCCTACTCATGATCATGCATCGAGGGGAGGCAGCTTTTGTCTGTGTTCAGTCATTTTGGTGAGCTACAAAACAGAAAAGCAAAGTGGAGGAAGTTGGGGAAATAGGGCCATCAACCCGTGTGACATGGACACCCAAGCAGGCCCTGGGGTGCCATTCCTGAACCAATGAGAATGAGCTTTGGATTAAGATCTCCAGGATGA
>NW_026590462.1:0-1141 GCF_907164565.1 Psammomys obesus
TTACCTGTGTGTAGGACCATATGCCATATGTGTGCCTAGGGCCTGAGTAACCCAGATGAGGGCGTCAGGGACCACACCTTGACTGAGACTGTTTAGATGTCATTAACCCTGGCCTCCATTTAAACTGTAGTCTCCCTTCAGAACAGACTTGGGGGAGCCTTTGTGTTTCTTTGTCACTCTTCTCAGTGTGGCCACATCAAGCAAATCACCCTTTTCCTTCTTTCTACTTTTAACTGAGTTCCTTGAATTGGCTTGTTGGGGACAGGTAGCTGAACCTGACTTAGGGCACATGTTGCAACCCCCACCCCAAGTTTGATAACATTGTGACATTATGAAGGACCCAGATGGACCATTCTCTACTGTCTTTGGTGAACCATACCCTCACTGTGCTAGCTGCCAAGATTTGTGGCTTATTTGTTAGGGAACCACAACCTGGCCCATCGTAACAGAGGTGAATATAAAAAAGTTAAGAGCTGTGTTCAAGATCTAAGTCAGAGAAGAATGATATTAAGTCTCTCAAAACTGAAATAGAAACATAGAGAGATAGAAGCATTCTGTGAATGAACATTTTCCATCTTTGTTTCCAGCCACAGCATGTGAGTTACAGTCAGACAACTGGTCAACCAGCTTCCTTGCCTTCAGCACTTTAGAGGTTATCATAATCACCATTTAACTTTTCTCCTTACTGTGAACTGAGATGTGCTCTGGAATAGAAATTCCCCAGGGTGGAAAATGTGATGGGTTCAACCTCTGTAGGATGTTTTTGACTCTCAGTTGTCTCTTTGGACATTGCTGAGCAAATTTGACACCTATAAAATTCTTAACTGTAAGGAAAATAGTGATACACATTTAGTGGCCATCTCATATCCCCCAGGCCCTCTGCTAAGTGCTTAGACATGTGAACTCATTCATTCCTACCTACCTGACAGAAGTGCTGCTGCTGTCCCCACTTTTTGGGGTTATTTGGGGAATGTACTCCAGACATGCACATAGGCCACCAGACAGTGAATCCTGACTTCTCTAAACAGGATTTTGAAAGATGAGCTTCTGAAACATGGTCCTCACCCTTTGCTTTAAGGCAACAACATGAAGCATTGCAGCGGAGGTGGCAGAGGCAAAGAGCTCAGTGTGACTGGGAGCT
>NW_026590463.1:0-1355 GCF_907164565.1 Psammomys obesus
TTACAGGGTTGTTTTCATTCATTTGTTACAATTTTATGATATCTGTAGCATAAACTTTGACTTGCAGGACACCTCCTGATGATCACATTCTGTAATGCTTACTTAGAATAGCTTCTCTGTCTCTGTGACTGCGGAGCAAATGAGAACGTGGAGGCATGGCTCCTAATGACCAGACTCTGGCCGTGATGCTCTCACTGGAGAGGCAGCAGAGTGAGCAGTGACTACTGTGCTTACTATGAATGTCTGTTTCTCTCGGGTCTTCCTAACTGTAAACAGTATTTGGTTTTAAGCAAGTTGTGTATAGGGGAGTGTGTGGGACCTGGCTGGAAACACACTCTCAGCTTCTCTTTTCTTGAATATGACAGGCAGATGGTGACACAGATGCACAGGGACAGAGGGAGCTGCTGGTGTCTGAAAAGTTGCAGTGCTGATGATGCTGATGCAGCAGCATCCCAGAGAGGACAGCATCTCGGTGTGACGTCAGCCTTGCCCCGGATGTCCTTCAGGTATTTTATTAGCAAATAGTAGTGAAGCCTACACTCTGAAACATGTCTGGGGGGGCCACATAATGAAACAGTGCTTATCACTGCGAGTCCACATTTCCAGCAACCGATTAGACATTGCACATCTCTGTCATGCATGGAAGCTCTCTCTCCAGATTCCTTAGAGCTGGAACCCCATTGAGGAAGTGATGGCAGAGCTAGTCTGAGGCGAGAGGTAGCTGCCCTTGGAGACATGAAGGCATGCCCGCAGTCCCAGCACCACAGTGAGGCAGGAGACCAGTGGTTTAGGGGCAGCCTGGGCTACAGGAGAATGAATTAAAAAAAAAAAATAGAAACGAGCAGTAGCTGAAGATGGTTAGAGACAGAACATCAGTTAAAATCCCACACTGCCCCTTGTGGTCTTCACAATTCAGCCTCCTAGACATGACATGGTGCTCTGTCTATGTGCTCTGTCTTTGTGTGACTGGAGCCCAAAGCCAAACCAGAAGAAGCTAAGCTCTGAACCTCGCCATGTCACCAGCCATGTGGTCATGGTGGACACCTGGTGAACATGCTCCACTGTTTCTGGAGACTGCTTTCTCATCTGTCTGACTGTTTGAATGGCCAGTCATGTTTAGTTCTGCCCTAGGTCTCTAGGTCATCCAGCCTCCAGTTCCTGTCAGTCCAGGCACTGTCAGCTCTGGGCTTCCTCTGGTGGAATGGGCCTCAGGTTGAATTAGACATTGGTTGGCCACTCCTGTAAGTTTTGAGCCACCATTGCCCTCACACATCTTGCAGACAGGTCAGATTGTAGGTCAGAAGAGAGACCCATACCTGTGTGTTGAACACCACTTGGTTTTTTAAAATAGCTTC
>NW_026590463.1:1365-33890 GCF_907164565.1 Psammomys obesus
AAAAAAAAAAGAAAAGAAAACAGATTCTTCTCTCATATAGTACTCCTGACCAGAGTTTCCTCTCCCTCCACTCCTCCCAGCTTCCCAACCCCACCTCAATCCATTCCCCCTTTGTCTCCCTTCATAAAAAAGCAGGCATCCATGAGAAATCAATAAACATGGCCAAATACAGTAAGACAGGGCAAATGCCTGCACACAAAGGCTGGACCAAGCAACACAACAAGGGGAAGAATTCACAAGACAGGCAAAAGCCACAGACACGGCTGCTGGCACTATGAGGAATATGACAAAAGCACCCAGCTAACACCTATAGCAAATGCAGAGGACCTCATGCGAACCCCTGCAGGCCCATGCTTGCTGCTCCAGTCTCTGTGAGGCCCTGAGAGCCATGTTCTGGTGGCCTACATCCTCTCTGACTCCTACATCTCATAGGGTCCTGATGCAACCTCACATTTAAGCTGTCTCTGCATAAATTCCTGGCTGTTGGTCTCTGTGTCCGCTCCCATCTGGTGCTGGAGGAAGCCTCTGATGACAGCTGGACACCGATCTAAGTATAGCAGAGCATTATTAGGAATCATTTCACTGACTTAGTTGTTTGAATGGCCAGTCATGTTTAGTTCTGCCCTAGGTCTCTAGGTCATCCAGCCTCCAGTTCCTGTCAGTCCAGGCACTGTCAGCTCTGGGCTCCCTCTGGTGGAATGGGCCTCAGGTTGAATTAGACATTGGTTGGCCACTCCTGTAAGTTTTGAGCCACCATTGCCCTCGCACACCTTGCAGACAGGTCAGATTGTAGGGCAAAGGTTTTATGACTGGGTCGGTGTGGAAGTTTGAATGAAAGTGGCCCCATAGGCCAAAGCCTGAACCATAAATTCTGTTTTCTGTCCCTGATGACTGACACATTTTGACCGAGAAATTAACCTGACTTCACTTTTTTTGCCATTTTTTTTCATCAAGGTGGTAAGACAACTGTTTTTCCTTATTCCCTTGGTAGTTTTCTGACAGGAACCCACAGAGGCCCCACCAGTTTTTAATCAAGTGTGCCAAGGCTTGCCTGAGTGAAAGCTTGTGACCCCCTCTTGGGGAATCCCCACACAGGAACACTACATTGTGTTTGAACCCGCCCTATGTCATATATACTCTGTCCACAGTTCCAGGAGGAATAGAACACAACATCATACAAAGAGATGGTTGCTACTAGGCATTGCTGAAATAGAAATACTACAAAATGTGCAGACGATATGACAAAAAGTTCACAGAAGTCAGACTTACAAATGACACACTCATGGATACTTATGCACTAACTCTGCAGATAGGACAGATACTGCCAATCTTATAAACACATAAATAGAATAGCAAGGAATAAACCTTACCAAAGACATAAAAGACCTCTAAAATGAACACCAAAGAAAGAAATCGAGAAGGCACTAGAGGAAAGACCCTTGTTCTTGAACTGGCAGAATGAATGTAGAGCAACTGACTATGTAACAAATGCAGTCTACAGATTCATTGTGTCACCACCAAAACTCTAGCCACCTTCTTCTCACAAATAGCAAAATCAGTCTTGAGATTAAATGGAGCTCAGATGACCCCACATCCAAGGCGATGCTGAACAAAAGTCAACTGGAGGAGCTGCAGCCAAATTTCTAGTTACTTAACAGAGCCCGGTTAAGGAAAAGACATATTTATATGTATGTGTGTATATATACACACATACATATAAAGTAACATATAAAGATGTTAAAACATACATTTGAGAAGAGACAGCCTTGTCAACAAATAGCACTGGCAAAACTGGATCACTATATGCAGAAAAAGAAATTATTTATGTCTCAGTGTAGGCTTACATTTCTCCCCAAGCCTACTTTACACAGGTTCTTAAGCACCTTTACCTCCCTTCTAACCTTCAGGCTATGGATAGTAACCAGTAGCCTTGGAAGTAGTTTGTGATATTTGTGGGAACCTTGACCAATGACTCGACATGATGTAATGACACTCATTACATTCCTGGCACTCAAGGAAACCTAATATCTTTCTTGATAACATAAGCTGTCTCACTGGGGCACTGTCTTCTCTACTATGTGGTGACTCTATTGAAATTCCTGTCATACACGTATAAGTTTTAGGGTGCTACTGTGGTAGTGAGGTTGGATATGTTTTTTCAAATGGCTTCAATGCTCTTTGTCTCTCCATTCCTGTTATGGAAGATGCTGAAGGAAGAACTTAAGATAAACTGTAGGAACAAGGGAAAGAACTGGAAAGGTGTAGCTACAGCAGCTGCTAACCCATAGTCTGTAATCTCTAGGGCTGCAAAACATCTTGGGAACTAGCAGATTGAGGAGTAGAGAACGATTCCAAGAGGCAGCTTTTGCAGATACTAATGTTTAATTCAGGGCCCAAACATCTGTGTCTCAGCAATGTTCCTCAGGAGAGCCTCTTCCCAAATTCTATACCACTGAGTGAGTCCTGTAGGTTACATGGCTTTTCAGATCCAGAGTTTACCCTGCATCGTCAGAAGAGCCACTTCATATCACAACGACCCTGTCTTTTACAGCAACTATAGCAAAGACCCCAGTCAAGGCTCCTGAGCCATTCCAGCACCACAGGAATTACCACCTGTACTGGCTCCTTTTATGACAACTAGAAACTAGTTAGAGTCAGCAGAGCGGCAGGAGAGTCAGTTGAGGCAATGCCTCCATGAGATCCAGCTGTAAGGTATTGCCTTAACTAGTGACCAATAGGTAGAGGGCCCAGCCGACTGTGAGTGGAGCCATCTCTGGGCTGGAAGTCCTGGGTTCTGTAAGAAAGCAGGCTGAGCAAGGCATGGGGAGCAAGCCAGTGAGCAGCACCCTCCATGGACTCTGCCTCAGCTCCTGACTGCAGGCTCCTGACCTGCTTGAGTTTTTATCCTGATATCCATTGGTGAAGAACAGAAATATAGAAGTGCAAGCTGAATAAACCCTTTCCTCCCCGACTGGCTTTGTGATCAGAGCCTTTCATCAGGAAAATAGAAACTCTAACTTAATCGGATCATCAAATACAGTTTTTCATGGTTGCTCATTATGTGTGTGTTTTTTGTTTGCTTGTTTTTGTTTTGTTTTGAGGTAGTGTCCTTTGTAGCTGAGGGTAGCCTCAAATACACTACCTAGCTGATGGTGTCCCTGAACTCCTGATATTCCCCCTCTGATCAGACAGTCATTGGTTATTACATTTGGGGGAGGATAGTGTATGTTCTCACTGTGAAGATGAAGAAACTGACAGCAATGGTGTTAGGAAGGTAAGATTTTCTAGGACAAATTCTCCTTTTCCAGGTCAAAAATATTAAGGTCTCACTTTATTATTACTGATAAGATGAAGAAACATGCAAATCTTAATGACATTATATTGGGACTTGAACTCTTTCATTTATAACTTAGTTCGCTGCTATTTTGTAAACTTTCAAAATTAATCATTGCTGATTTACAATATAACAGAGACCAAACAGGAAAAAAAAATCTTTTTTGATATTTTGCACAAAAAAGTTCTTTTTATATTTATAATTTTTATTTAAAAATTAGACAATTCCATATATTTATATAATGCATTTTAGCCACACTCCCCCACCCCAGCCAGCCCACATTTCCTATCTCACTTACAGTTGCTTCAACTACTTCTTTTTACAGGTTTCTTTCTTATGGTCATATCTTTGGGTTTTGTCTTGTGACTCCCAGAGTTTAAACAGAGCTGTCTGTGTGATCCTGGGCTTCAGACATTCCAGTGGAGCCTGGCAGGCTCAGAAGTGAGGATACATGTGAAATCAGTGACAGCCTCACTCCCATGATCCCCCAGTAGCAGGTAGTTCTGAGAATGGGGGTGGGGCCATTGTGTTTCTCTGTGATCCTTCCCTTGCTGATGAGGGGCCCAGTGTTCTGCAGGTAGCTGTGGTGTTGGGAGACAGCCCATGGTTGCCCTGGCTGTGTCATGCCCACCATATCGCATTTTCAGCCCTTCTCATCTTCTGGCTCCTGCACACTTTCTACAATGTCCTAAGCTTTGGAGGGGGTGCTGTAGGTGTCCTGTTTGGGGCTAAGCCCTCAAGTATCACTTAGTCATGGTACTGTGAGCAGCCATGGGTCTCTGCATTCACCACTGTTCACAGTGATGGAATCTTCTCTGGGTGATGCTGGCTGTAGCAGTTGTCCATGAGTATAATTACAAACATTCAGAAGACAGTTTGGAACCACATCTATTTAAAGAACTGTAGAAACTTTCTCACCCAGGACCTGAGAACTTCCAGTTTCTTGTGGTGTAATCTCACATAAGTACATGTGAAGAGGATACTCATTATAGAAGCTAAGGCCACGTGATTCTTCCAGAAGCCCCACGATGAGAGCTCAATGCCCTGCATTGTCAAGAACTCTTCACCAGAACATCTGAAATTCAACACATACAAAGTCAAAGGTTATTTACTATATTCACTGATACTTCCCTTTAAAAAACATGGTTTCAACATATCATTAAAATTTTCTTCTTTATATTTAATAGACATCATTAGATGCTTACAATTTTGTTATATTTTATGCTAATCAATGTAAACAACTTGAATCAGGTACCTTAGTTAATTTAAAAAACAATCTAAATGGGAGTAGTTAGCACATGCACTTAAAAGTGTAACGGCAGCAGGCTTAAAGAATTTGGCCACATTTACAGAGTCACGCCATCATCCAACTTGTAGACTTACAAGGTCACAAATACATGTCTAAATCTACAAGGCTGCTCTCTGCAGGGACAAAAGCACCGATCACGTTCTTGCTCCTCCTGAAGCAGAAATCCTCAGCTGCTATAGACACATAAACATCTTCTAAAGAGCCCAAAGTTTTGTGCAATTCTGCTGAGCCATGAGACAGTCATGTGAAAGAACACAGCACGGAATTCTCTACCAGGGAGATCAAGGGTTTCTGACAGGAGTCTGTCAGTTCCTGTCAGCTCCTGCACTAAGGCTGCAGTGACAACCGCAGATGCTTAGCTATAGGACATCCCCAGCAGCTTTGCTGACAGTGGAGCCTGGGTGACAGTGGAGCCTTAGCAGACTGGGAGCACAGCAGGATGCCATGGTCCTGACACAGGGTACAAAAGCAGCTGCTGAAAATTCTGCAAACAGCTACAATCACTGCTGTGCAGTTCCACCCCTGTGTCCCTCCACTCCCTTGTATCTCTTGGATTTGGCAGCTCACAAATCTGCTGAAAGAGCAGATTTCTTCTTTTCTCTTCCTTTTGTGAAGACAAACCTGTGAGGACGACATCATCTATGTCCTCCTATCCAGAAACTGATCAGTAATTTGTATTAGACAGGTGCCAGACCACACTAGGAGGGAGCAGAAATAAGATCCCCACAATACAGGTTATCTCAACAGTAATTCAAAGCACAAATTTGCATTTCTATTGTTCATTATTATTTTGAATATCCATGAGATGTAATATGAGCTTATTCCTCTCTCGTTTAGATATCAAAATCAAATTATGAGAACGATCCTAGAAAGTGAAGATATTGAAACTTTACAACGATACGCTCCAATTTTATTTCAAAATCTGTGTTTCTATTTTTGTATTTCATTTTTTATTTTTATTATTAGTTACATTTTATTAACTGTCTGTTTCTATTTTAAAGGCATTGGACAAAAATGAGATTTCCATCCCAAAATACTGAAATATATGATTCTTCAATTGCAAGACATATCCTCTGATAGAACATTTCATACACACACAGACAGACAGACACACACAAAGACACACACCCCTTTGATTTCTTGAAGTCTTCCAGTGTGTGAAGCAGAGAGAAGGCCTGAATGCTGGCAGGCAGAGCTCACCACAGTTCACTCTTGCTGCTCTGACATTCTTGGGCTTGGCCCACAGAACTGTAATCTATACACATACAAACTCTGTGCCCTTGCAAGACTATGAGAGCAGCCAAGGTCCAACTCAAATGTCTGAAACAAGGAACTCAAATCCACAACCAAAACACCAAGACCACTTGTCAAGAGGCCCCAAAGAGCACTTCCTGCATATTATCTACACCGTGGAGAAGAAGGGTCCAAACACATTCACATGACTCACTCTGGGAAAGAGGCATAAAACAGGGTTAACCCTGAAAGGACAGGCTGCCCTCTGAGTGTACTAGCATCCTGTGTCCCCACTGAGGCACTGAACCCAAGCTTACATTACTTGGTCCTGACATCTGCTGAGTTCTTCTCCATTGTGTTCTAGACAGAAGGTTTGTCCCAAGAATTCATTGTGCAACAAAGCCTGTAACACAAACAGGAACACAGAAAGACAAATAATTTTATATTTCCAAAAGTTTCCTTAAGAATAAATACAGCTGACTTCAAGTTCAATCTTTACTGGTATTTGCAATTGTTCTTAAACACAAAACCTAACAGGTTTACATTCTGCCCAGCAAAGCAATTAGGAGGCTTAGGATTGAAATGATGGTGCTTCCAATCAACTAAGAGAAGGGTTTTCTAACTACATTACCCCAGACCTCCTCCTCCCATACCCTCTAATTCCATAACTGGGTAAACACTATAATTGAAACAACACAATTCATTGAGTGAATGCTACTGATTTATAGTAACAATATTGTTTGCTTTTCATCAAAACAATGGTGACTTCGGGAGTTAGAAAGTATTTGAAGACACATTTTCCTGCAGAGATATGCTTGTAAAGTCAATAAGGATATTGTATCACATGATTTGTTTCTTTTAACTTCCTGATATGAACTATATATCATAGTCTCTGATCCTTTTATCCTTTCCTTTTTTTGGCAGAAACACAGTGATAGGTGCAGAGGAATTTTAATTTAGAACAAGGCTGCTCTGGCAAGAGAGCGCATCCAAAGACCTTCTAGGTCTGTGTGATCCAGCAGGAATACAAACACACCTTTAATCCAGGAGAAAGAGGCAAGCAGATTTGGGTTCAAGGACAGCCTGGTAAAGAGCAAGTTTCAGGTGAGAAAAAAAAACAAAAAAAAAAAACAAAAAACAACTTAGTACCAGGTGTGGTGGTACACATATTTAATCCCAAACAATGAAGGAAAAGTTAGTTTGTAGGAGGAAGCAGCCATGTTTGATTATGTTGTGTAATTGCGTAACAGAGAAAGTAACCAAACAGAGAAAGATTTGAGAGAACAGGATATGCCCAACTCTCACAAGAACAGAAAGTGATGCTACTTAAGGGAGCAACACAGAGAATGAGAGAGTGAAGGCAGTTTTAAAGGGTCAGTAAAGAGAGACATTGCAGAGAGAGAACTCAGGTGAATACCAAATGAGCCAGAGAAGGAAAAGGAGTCAGGAGATTAGAGCAGATTGCTTGAGTTAGTATGAGGCCAAGCAGAGCAACTCAAGGGCAGAGAGAGAAGCAAGTTTGGGTAAGTCAGCTGGGCGAGGAGTTGGATCCAGAACAGCTGAGTTGAACCAGCCAGCCCAGAGCTCAGTAAGAGCAAGAATGGGTGAGCTTATTAGGCAGTAACTCTCAGAGGCTGAAAATGTTCTAGGCCTAGGTTAGAGTGTACAGATGCCAGAAGCTTCCAGGACTTGGCCTAGGTTCGCAGACAGAGGCAGTAAGTCTCAAGATAACAACTGAAACAAGCAAATGAAAGTTCCTTTTCCATGTGTATTTTTCCTCCTGTCGTCCACCTTTTCTCTTTACTCTGAGATTTCTGTCAGCTTTCATTTCCTCAAATAACCCAGATGACTTATTGACCTACAGCTAACTAACACTTATATAAATATCCTCCTCTCTTGCTCCTGGAAGGATCTTCCTGGGTCGTAGCTGCTTAGAGCCTACAGCTGGGGAAAGGGCACAGTTGAGATTTGTTACCTTTACTGCAGTTGGAGGACGCTGTACAGTGCCAGAGAGGACAGTTTACCTGGAATCCATAGTGAGGGATGTTAAAGTACTGAATCCACAAGAGTGCAGGCAGTAAGCTTCCAAAACATAGGGACAGACCTGAGAAAAACTACAGAGAGCAGAGCCGTGAGTCAGAAATAGCCAGGTGACAGAGACATCTACAAAAGAGCCTCTGTCTTCAAGACCCCTACATCCTTCTGACCATTTCTGTTCAGATCAGACTTTTTCTTTAAACATTCTTTCAGCTCACTCCAGACAGAAGCCTTCACTCTTGGTCAAGCCAGAACTCTCCATGTGTTTAAAATAGGACCTGATTCCCAACTCTGCAGAAGCCAAACCCTATGGAAGCTTACATTACATTGAAAGTGGCAGGTAACCTACGCACATGCTCTATACTTAAAATACATCCGCACCACATACGTGAAATCCTCCTTATCATATCTAATTGTGTAGCTCTATAGTTTATAGTGCATAGTTCAGGGGATGGAGATGATCAGAGCAGATCATTATTTGTTTCATATATTTTCAATACATGATTAGATAAATCTTTGACAATATGACAGGCGAAGCATAGTGATGATTGTAATAAAACTGCTGCCATCTACATCAAGGAACACATATTGGAAGAATGTTGTCCTGCCTCTTTTCTGTCAACTTGACACAAGCTAAATTCACTGGAAAGCAGCAACCCTCCATTAAGAAAATGCCTCTATGAGATCAGCTGAAGTCAAGCCTGGGGGGCTTTTCTTTATTAGTGACTGATCGAGAGGACCCAGCTCAGAGTTGGTGGTGCCATCGCTGGCTGGTGGTACTGGGTTCTATAAGAAAGCAGGCTGAGCAGCCATGGAGAGCAAGCCAATAAGCAGCACCTCCATGGCCTCTGCATCTGCTCCTGCCTCCAGGTTCCTGTCCTGCTTGAGTTCCTGTCCCAACATCCTTTGGTGGTTAATAGTGATGAAGAAGTGTCAGCTGAACACTTTCCTCCTTAGATTGTTTGGCCATACTGTTTCATTGCTGCAGTAGAAATCCTAACTATAATAAACACTGAACCTCATAAACCCACTTCTTCTCCCAAAGATAAATAGGACTTTTTATTTACAAGAATTTTCAGTCTCTATTCATGACTTTGGGAGTAATTTGGAATTCAATTAAAATACAACTTAAGACAACTTGAAGCTGAGCACTCATAAACTGCACAATGAGGAAGAGCAGAAAATGTGCCCAAAGCCCCACTTAAGACCCCTCAAACCTCAGCATCCCAACAGAGGGGGCAGAAAGGACAGGTGGGGACAAACAAGAGACAGCTGTGACGGTCGCATAAAACTTGCCCTATCTGGTCGTCAGTATCCTAGACCATCAAAACAATGGCTGTGGGGACCTGCATTCTGACTTGATTGCAGCAAATGCTCCCACACCATATACAGCATCTGGCTTCAGACCCAATTCCTATGAACATTCAGGTTCCCCAGCTACCAGCCAACACCAACGGCAGCAGATGGCTAAAGGCCAGAGTCAGAACACACTCAACAAGGGCCAGGGCACTACAGTGCCAGCAGGGACCAGCTGTCCTAGCAGAGCAAGTCCTAGATATCCTGACATGGGCAAAGCACAGAAGGATGACCTTAAATCCAACCACAGCAGAAATGATATGAACATCAGCACACAATGCTCTACTTACAGATAAGCTTGGTGGGAAATATGGAATCTGGTTGGGCTTGTCTGGTGACTGATATGCATTAAGTGTGTAATTTGTGGACATGGAGGACTAAGACTGGGCAACCAGTTTTACAGAGATAGCAGAAGCATGCCCACACATAGTCCGACTTAGTTGTGCGGACTTAGTTGTGTGGACTATTCCTAATGCTTTTCAGGACCTGGGCGAACCTGAGATAGACTCCTCCTGTAGAAGACATACATTGCTCAGGACCTTCGCTTTCCCATGTGTGGCTAGTGAATAAACCAAGCCTTCTCTTCTGTCGTTAAAATGGCAGGCAAGTCTCCTACACCGGCAAGAAAGCAAGGCAGCCATCTGTTCCTTCTGTGAGGGAATCAGCCAATCACAGCAGGTTCCTAAAATTCCTGTTCATTATGGTTTTTTAATAGGAACCCAAGAAATGTTTTCTGAAAGTGCATGTTAACTACATCATAGAAATATGTGAGAGGAGTAGCCAGGAAGGAGGGGCAAAGGTGACTCCATTTCCATTACAGACCATAATAAGCTCCAGCATAAGGCCTCATTGTCCAAGCCCTGATTTATCAGTTGGGTTATGGTATGTAATGTGAGAAGGAACACGAGGAAATCTTTTCTCTCAGAAGATCCCACTCACCATCATGAACACAAAGTAGATGGTCACCAACCGTGTTCGCACAGGTGAGGCTTTCTCCCCTGTGTGTACAGACAGTGACAGGGAGCTGGCAGAATAAGTCAGCAGCATGACGGTGAGCATTATAGCGAAGAAGCCCTTCACACTTGATATTAATCCTCAGAGAGAAAAGAAGTGCATCAGTCTGGCAGCCAGGTCAACGGATTTGTACAGGTTTCAGACAAACACTTTCATCATCAGAGGGACTCCCGAGAGCTTCACAGTTATATCTCCAGCATCATTATTTCCTTCCATGTGACTGCATAAGACCTGTTCTCCTTCATACATGATTGATGACATTCTGACTAGGAGAACTGCAGGCACTCAACTGGCCAAAATCCTACCGCCTTCTCCCAAGTGTGAATCACAATTTCAAAAGCTCGTGTCCACATTCCACTGTGATTACTCTAATTTCACTAGTCATAAAAGTGGGATGAGGACTGAGCCATTTTGGTCATTTTAGCACAAGCTAGGGTCACAAGGAAAGAGGGAGCCTCCTCAGGAGAATACTCCTCCCAGACTGTGAGGTCTCACATGGGTGTGGGAGCGCCCAGGCTGGGCAGGAGGCCCTGGATTACAGGAGGAAGCAGGACAAGTGAGCCATGGCAACTAGCTGGCAGGCAGCACCCTCCAAGGCCTGTGCCCTTTTCTGCCTCCAGGCTCCTGCCCTGAATTCCCTTCCCGACATGCTGTGAGCTCACAACAGTGAGCTAAACAACCACAGGGTGGCTTTAGCCTTAGAGGACAGAGGCGCCTCCACCTCAGTTTCCCCAGGAAATCACCACAAAACTGCTGAGCAGGAGGGCAGCAGGCCTCCTGGGCAGATGTGTAGCCTGTGTGGAGCGGAAACTCAGAGTCACACATCGTCCTGTGTTTCTGTAACTGTCACAAGCAAACAGGGTACAGACTGGGGAGCTGAGTTCCCAGTTGCTTAAAAGTGTCATTAATGTTGTTATTGTGTGCATAATGCATGAGTGTGTATGGGGGTGTGTGTGTCATGGCGAGTATTTTTCATATACTGCACCTGTCATGATGCACAAGAGGGGTTGAAGGGCAGCTTTCTGGAGTGATTGTCTCTTCCACTGTGGATTCTGCAGCTCATACTCAGGGTATAGGCTTGCAGGACCAGCACATTTACCCATTAGCCGTGCCATGACCTAAAAGACTGATCCTGGGAGATAAATCTCTTCTCAAACCAAGTCTAAGCTTTATGAGCACTTGTTTTTCATTGGTGTGCCTGTGTGCGTGTGTGTGTACACGTGGGTGTGAAAAGTATGGAAATTCTACAGTCTAGGGTGAAGCCAAATTGTAGTGCACCAATGAATCTGTGTCCTTAGTTTGAGCCAAGGTTTATATTATATAATTTCAATGAATCATTATTCAGTGTCCTCTCTCTTTATAAGATGGTAGCACAAGACAATGCATACATTAGGAGTTTACACACATACACATATTTGTGAGATATTATCCACTTTGTGTACTTTATTTTCATGTAGACACACTTATGCATGAACCCGGAGGAAGCACACAGCTGAGACGTGGCTCAGCGTTTAAGAGGAGCCCAGGGTTCAGGTCCCAGCAGCACATGGTAGCTCCTTCTCCTGTAACTCCCCTTCCACACTCAACATCCTGTTCTGGCCTCCATTCAGTTAGTGCACGTGTGTGCACACAGACACATATGCAGGCAAACACGAAAATAATAATAATAAAAAAAAAGCTTCACAATACACGTGGATAGCTATTTAGTAAATGATTTTGCTCTCTTGGCACTGCCTGAAGTGTGAGTTATTCCTACACTCATTATAACACACAGAGGAACTTAGTGAAACCACGGTTTCATTAACAACTTTTGGTGTTCCTTTTGAACAAGTCTTGGAGCCTCTCCTCAGGCTGAACACCTGTTTGGCCAGCACAGGGTGGAGACATGCTTTTCTACTTGAAGGCTTGCCACAGTTGTACAGACCACAACACACTCCTAACAGACACAAGACCTGCTCTCTGATTTGTTCCTTACCTGCTATGCCGAATGTTATGGGAGTAATGAGAACAGTTCGCAGTAACCGCCTGGGTCCCAGCTCCGCCAGCAGCTTCCCAAGGAAGTACGGCAGCACTCTGTAGTACCCACTGGTGTGCTCGTGTCTGCGGAAACAACAGGACCCGTCACACATCCTAGGTTAGTGCAAAAGGCACAGGTGAGATGCTGGCTACACTGACCTCTGCTACCTCAGGAGCTGACAGGACAGTGTCCCCTGTGCTCCCAGCTGACACACACACACCCCGTCTTAGAGACCAGCACCCCCAGGCCACCACCCTCAGGACATCTCACTATGACTCCCCATCAGAGAACTCTCCCATCTTCCACTCTGGCACAGAGCAGCCCCTGTAGGGAAACAGGCCACTGTCCCCACTCTCCTCAGACTCTGCTTCCTGAGGAGCAGCACTCAGCACCCCACCTCAGACTGTGCTCACAGAGACTCCTATCCGGCCCCTTCTTAGGGAGAAGGTGACACTGCCACTCTGAGGTCACTGTGCAGCACTATGCCACCACATCCTTCTCTTCTGCATCTCTCACTGGAGAGACTTCTTCCTCCATTAATCTCACTCTACACACGACCCCTTACCAGCTACCACACCTGGTCCTGCCCCTCCCAGCATCTTTCTCTAAGCCAAACTCTAAGCTCTTCCTACTCAGTGTCTTCATTCTCTCTCTCTCTCTCTCTCTCTCTCTCTCTCTCTCTCTCTCTCTCTGTCTTTCTTAGAAAGGACTGCTACTGCAGGCTGGCTTCAAACTCCACATGTCGGCAAGAATGTCCATCCTCCTGTCCTTGTCCTCATGACCTGGGAGCCAGGGAACACCAGCCATGCTGAGGCTTATGTGGAACTGTGAATCTACCCCAGCACTTCAAGAACTCTGCCAACTGAGCTGTACCCTCAGCTCCTCTCCAAGGACTCCTTTTCTTGGAGTTCTTTGTGTCTTTGAAGCAGTGAATCCTAAGCACAGGCCAGCAGGAGAGGGTGTCCCATGTTTGAACACCCAGGCATCCAACAGCCCTCTGCTGCATAGCTGCCTCTGGCTCTGCACAGTTGCTCTCTGGCTCTTCACAACTGCCCCTGACTCTGCCCACCTGGCCCCTGGCTCTGCACAGCTGCCCCTGGCTCTGTCCAGCCCTTCATCCTAGAGGGTTACTCTACTGCCTCTGGGCAGTTTTGCCTCCCCAACTCTCATTTGCTGCTAAATCCAGGACACATAAGCTCCATCAAGCCCCTGACATACTTTGGGGGGTTCAGGAGTGAACTGTGATTTTCCACCCCCTACTGCTGCTTTTTCTGCAGCACTGAGGTCTGAGGACATCAACCCTGATCTAAAATTTTCAAGGAGCTGCAGACACCTCTGCTCTTGATTTCCCATCCATTTTTCCAGGTATCATTAGTAATCCCTTTCCACCCTGCAAAACACATGGTGAACACCAAATTTCATAACTTGTCTAGTTTTGAAATGAACAAGGACAAAAGAAAAAATATGATAATTCCTGATGTCACACTCTAGGCCCATCTCCAAGTTTGATCACCTTGATGAGGAACAGCTGAGTCCTGCGGGAGGACGGGCTACTCACAGAAAGCGATCCCTGTCAGTCACAAAGAGCCTCCCTGCAGATATGCTGGTGATGCACTGGAAGCCTGTGAGCAGGTAAAGGAGGCCGGCCCTGCAGGAGACAATGGAGGCAAAAGCAAACTGTAAGTTCAAAGTTAGCACAGTTTCTTCCCACCCGAGCTTGTTTGGCAGAATAAATGACATCACACAGAATTTTGTTTAAAAGAAAAATAAAATAAAAGTAGGGCTAGAGAGACAACTCCCCAGGAAAGAGTGCTGGTGGCTCTAGCAAAGGCCCCAGGTTTGGTTGCCGACACCCAGGCTGTGGGTCACAACCATGTGTCTTTGCTGGAGTTCCAGGGATCCTGTGCTGGCGAGTTTTATGTTTCCTCGACAGAAGCCAGAATTAGCCGAGAACAGAAAACCTCAACGGGTAAATGATTCCAAAAAAAAAAAAAAATGCAGCTTTGGGCACACCTGCAGGATATTTTCTTAATTAGTGATTGGTGGGGGAGGGCCCCGCCCATGGTGGGTGGAACCATCCCTGGGCTGTGGTCCTGGGTTCTGTACTGAAGCAGGCTGAGCAAGCCACTAAGCAGAGTCCTCCATGGCCTCTGTATCAGCTCATGCCTGCAGGCCCCTGCCCTGTTTGGGAGCTTGTTTTGACTTCCTTCACTGATGGGCTACACCATGGAAACATAAGCCAAATCAACCCTTTCTCCTCAAGCTGGCTTTGGTCGTGATTTTTAACAGAGTAACAGTAACCTCAACCAAGACAGATTTCCACGCCCTCATCTGATCGACTTGGGCACCAGGGCACACACGTAGTGCACAGACATACATGCAGGCAAAACTCACGCACATAAAAAATTACATAAGTAGTTTTAAAAAGAAAGAAAATTAAAATGTAGGGCTATTCTGGTTTAAAAAAACAATGGTGGGGGGAAGGAAGGGAGGAGGTTGTCAGAAGGTGTGAGTCCTATGGGGCATTCGCCCTCTCTGTCTCTACAGTGCTTTCTACTGCTATAGTGGGTCCTCTAAACCCCAGCAACATGACAACGAGCCCTAATGTCACCACCCTTGAGTGTGTCCTTTCTGAGTTAACTAGTTTCAGATGAAATCATGAAAGTGGATTCCCATAGTGTCAAGCGTCATCTGTGTCCTCACAGGGGAGAGATAGCAACAGAGTCTCTGCCATGACAGGGCTCTGAGGGAAGGAGCCAGACAGGAAGAGCCCAGTAGAGAATCCTCACTCAGAGAGAAGGGGAGAGCCTGGGAGAGAATCCTCACCTCAGAGAAAAGGTACAGAGCCCTGGAGAGAAGGGAAGAGCCCTGGAGAGAATCCTCACCTTGGACTCTCCTGCTGCACAGTGTAGACACATTTATTTTTAAATCCACTAAGCTGTGGTATGCAGTCATGGCAGCCCAACCTGTCACTTCAATTAACTAACAAAATCAGTCACTATCATTCCTAATACAGAGAAGAGGAGAGCAAAATACAGCTCCAAGGTGTTTTCACATTCAGTTAGCCTCTTCGCTTTACAGATGAGCAAGAATAAATAATCATGAAACAGTGGTGGGAAACCAGCTCAGCAGCTTACTATGGATACACACAGAGAGTCACCTTTAAAGGTTTAATGATCATCCCTGAAACAGGCCAACCATCATAAGCAAAATAAATAAATCCAGCCATGCTTATGTGTAAGGAAATAATTTGTGTTCAAGTGATAAGGGTAATAAGAAGGAAGAAGGGGGATAAAAGGCCTCCTGGGGCTGTGTGTTTCCTGGACACATATGTCAGGTTCCTCCAAGACAAATGGTGTGATTGGCCTCCTAACAGACTGATACATAGCATATTTTCAAATGGTCAGGACTCAGTGACTCTCTTTGTATGGGTACCCAGTGGTAGACAGATATACAGATCAGATGAGAGACAAGTCTCCTCCTACATAAAAAAAATTTCCAGTTTTTTACAAGCTACCAAAGGCCATTTTAAAGCAAAGTGTGGGGGGAAAAAACCTGAGAATGCAATTAATGCTCTGGGAATAGGAACAAGCATGGCCTCCAGGACTCACCCAACCTGTGAGGCAGAAGCAGAAGGACTGTTGCAGAGTCAGGCCAGCCTGGGCTGCAGGGCCAGCTCCAGGCCTGTCAGGTCACAACTGTGGTTCTCCCTCAAAGGACCAAATGAGAGCAGAGGACCCGGGCTCCCTGTGACCAAACATGGAGCAGAGGTCCTGAATCTGCCTCCTCTCCTGAGGAGCCAATCTTGCTTTGCAAGGCTCACCTCTGTTCCCTCTACACTCCTAAATGCACAACTCTCTCTCTCTCCACTCCTCCATTCCCACACACACATGATCTGAGGTGCTCAGCATTCTCCCTTTCTCTGTCTCCAATAAACTGTCTTCAAGTTCTCAGCTGTGTTTACTTTTCTATGTTTTTATCGACAAAACCAAGAATTTAGGAAGGGAACCTCGTGGCCCTGGCTACAGTTAATTGTATGTGTCACATCTACTTACTGATCTGATTTTTAAATATTATAGTTATAGTAACTGTAACAAATTACAGTTACATATTTAAGGTATAAAAGAAATATAATTTATGAACAACTCTGTGAAATAATCATAACAACCTGAATTAGGTGATCTCCATTTCCAAAAATAGACATCTTTTTATTGACCCTATTTGAGATATATCCTTTGACATGTGTAGTATATTGAATGTGCTCTCAATTTATTTCAATAGAAAAGAATTGTACTTCTCCAGTTTAGCAGATTTTATACTCTCAGCACAGAAGTGTCTCCTCACCCCACACTGCCTTTGGCAATCAACACTGTAAGACATGCTGCCTGGAGGTCGGTTGTCTAATAATCCACAGGCTTGTGAACCCTGTGTTTGTCTTTCTCTGCTGGGATTATTTTACTTTGGGTGATGTTCCTCAAACCTTCAGTTCTGTCCCCAATCTTCAGTTCTACACATATTGCGATATACCCCATTTTAAAGATAAGCAGCACTCCAGTTCCCAGTTTCCTCACCAGTTACCTGTGCTACACACTTAAGCTCCAGCCCTTGGTCACTGTACAATGCTCCAGTGAGCTTCAGGCTGCAGATGCATTTGGGGAAATTCTTTCAGGGTGTGTGTGAGTACAAACAGGACAAATTCTAGGGTCTAATTACTTCCTTAATGTCATGTTCTTAATGTTCGGCTGCCACCTCAACCCAACAAGGTTGTCCGGCCACAGGAGCTCATACGCCACAGAGTCAAACCCAGCTCCTAGTTACCCAGTCAAACAAAGGGCGAAGGCAATGCTGGGCCCAAGCATGAGAAGTAGCTCCTGGCCTCTTGAACATTATTGCTGGTTTAAATACTGACATTGACCCCGACAGTAAGTGAATAGACGATGGTGAGGAATGTTTAAGTCCTGCTTAATTTACTGCTGCTGTGATGAACATGATAAACCAAGCAACTTGGAGAGCTTGGGGTTCATTTGGTTTCATACACCAGGTAACAGTCCATCCCTGAGGGAAACCAGAGAGGACTTAAGGCTGGAATTGTAGGCCAGAATGGAAGCTGAGGCCACAGAGGAGAGCTTCTACTGGCTTGCATCTCATGGCTTGTTCAGCCTGCTTTGTTGTACAACTCAACTGCCCCAGGCTGGCACTGCCCAGTATGGGCTGGTCTTTGCTACATCACTCATCAACCAAGAATATGCCCAGTCTTGTCTATAGATGCATTTTCTTAATTGGGGTTCATTTTCTCATAGGACTCTACACAGTGCCAAACAGACAAAAAACAAACAAACAAAAAACTGACAAGCACACTAACCAAAAGAATCAATGGCTACTCAGGAAGCATGAAATAAACCACACAAAAAGGTCACCTTCACACAGTCTGACTTCTAACTCACTGGTAGCAGAGGAAGCAAAAAACTTGAGAGCATTTCACAAATTCTGAAAGCATATGAAGATACCACTAATAAAGCTTGTCCTTCTTCTGCATTTCCCAAGAGCATTTCTTCCTCAGGCCTTCCAGAGTTTACTTCTGAGTGCTTCCTGTGACAGCGACTACACTGTGTCCCTGTGCTTTCTGCTGTGCTGGCTTAAAATGTGCCATGCCCACAGGGCACAGCCCAGGCACTGGCAGGTTTGGAAAGTGTTCAGGCCATGGACTTAGGGAGGTGACAAGAGGGTAGCCCAGAAACAGCTGCAAGAATCCACTCACTGCAGACCAAGGTCAGGTCCACACAGATGAGAACTCACATAGCACCTGGGGTTTATGCTTCTGCTCATCAGTTTTCCCACACATTAAGTCAGACATGTGGGGCTGGGCTGGTGGCCCATTCAGCAAGGTGTCTGCCATGCAGTCATAGGACCTTTGTTCAGAACCTAGACCCATTGTGAGAGTTTCACATCGGAAACTCAGTGCTGATGGACACAGACAGGGACACGTGGAACTCACTGGTCAGCCAGCCAAGCCAGCCAGTGAGCTCTAGGTTCTGAGAGAGACCCCACATCGAAAGACAACATGCAGAGTCATCAAGGAAACCTGGCATTAACTTCTGGCCTCCAGTACAAAAACATCTATGTTGACCCACACTCCATGTAGATACACCCACATAAACATGAATGTACCCCACACAAACATGTACAAAGAACACAGCATACTACACACATGTACACAAACACATTCACACAAATACACACTTATATGCACAAATACATAACACTTACACATACCCTTACAAAATCACACACATTCACACCCTCTGATACACACACACACACACACACACACACACACACACACTCAAGAGAAGCTTCCTAAAGTCTCTTTAACCATTGAGTCTTTCTGGCCGTTGTGAGGACCCTGAGGCTATGGACATCTTACAGGAACACAGCACAGAGCAGAACAGTTTGCCATCTGTTGGTATAATGTTCTTTTGGAATGTCTACACTTTACCCTTGTTCATTCAAATGCTGATTTCTCTCCCCCACTCTCTGGTTTCAAATGGACATTGCATTGTGATTCTTATTCTAAGCATCACCTGTCTCAACTTTGTGTAAACATGCCAAAATAAAGCAACTAGACACAATGTTGAGCAATGGAAAGGAAGCAGGAAGAGAGGGGGGGAGCCAGAGTACAGGAAGATGGGAGGCAGAGTAGGAGAGAAGGGCAAGAGAAAGCTGAGAGAGAGAGGAGAGGTGGAAAGATCTTGGAAGTAGGTGGAGAGATTGACTCGACCTAAGATTTCAAAAAAGCAAGTATATTCAGTGAATCTAAATGTGAGGAAACTATGAGGGCTTGGAGGTTTAGGATGGAGTAACTATTGCCCAGCATTGTGTTCTAGGTTAATTAAATAAATCCCAGTCTCTGTGTGGTATTTGGGTATACAGCTTTTTAAGATAAACCACAGCTTACCAAAAGATATATCAATAGTAAATTATAATTTTATCCTACAACAGCATCCCTAAACTACAGGGCATCTTTTGACAATGCTGTTACACCGACTATGTTTGGAACATGCTATAGTTCAACATGAATGTGCATCTTTAAGGTTACATTACTGTTCAAACTAGACACAAAGCACAAAGGTGACATCTGTATGACAAGTCAGGATGGCTGAGTTCTGTCCTAGCACCCCACACTCACATTCAAAGAAACAAACACAACCAGTCAAGACAAATGGCTCCAAAGCAGCAAAAGAAGAATAAGTAGGTAAACTAAAAACTTTCATGTCCCATGGGCATCAACAACAGAATAAAAAGGCAACATGCAGAAGGGGAAAACAAGTACTTGGATCATGTATCAGATGACGGGTTCATGTCCCAGAAACAAAATTAACTATAACTCAATAGCATGGAAAGTGAGAGGCAGGCTAGAGGCTTCAGCAGTTGAGATGGCTGCAGCCAAGCTTGATGACCTCAGGACAATCCCTGAGGCCCTGTGTTACCTGGACCAGCTCTTACAAGCAGTCCTTTGTCTGATGCGTGCTTGCTGTAGGACACACATGTCTACATTCAAACACACACTAAGCAAACAAATCAATGGTTTTGGGATGAAAGAAAAGATGCCCATTTAAAATGATAAAATGGGTTCTGCAGACAATTGATACAGCATCCAATGGACTGAGACTTATTTTCTTAGATCTCTCGTTAAAGAAGAGAGAACATAAGTTTAGGAGAAGATGTGGACAATCAGGAGCCCATGTCTGCTGCTGTGAGAATATAAAATAGTGCAGTGGTGGTGGAGACAAGAAAGCCCTTCCTCAAATAATTAACACCATGACCATATGACTTGGAAATCCAGCTTTCTGTCTTAAGAACTGAAAATCTGGATTCAAGCAGATGTGCTTGCCCACTCAGCAGCAGCAGTCATATGAGCCAAAGGTGAGAGCAACCTGCATTTCTAGCCACAGACAAAGGGAAGCAGCATGTTCCCACATTATTCAGACAATTACTCTGCCTTACAGAGCCCCACACCTGCCACACTGTGCTGAGCCTGAGAACATTATGCTCATGGAAAAAATTCAGCCGAAATAATCAAGAACCATCAAAATAACAACAAGACTCCAATGATGCCAGTTCAGGGGTCCTTCGTAAGTCATACTCGAAGACAGAAAGCAAAATGGCTGCTGCCAGGAAGTGGGAGTGATTAGTATGGGGAGTTTTCTTTCAGAGATGTGGGACTCCATTTGGGAAGATGAAAACTTACACTAAAGTTATAGTGATAATCAATCTACATGAAACAAACCTACTCCATACAGTAAAAGTGGATAAAACCAGTTTCCTCCTGCTGGGTTGCCTCATCCAGCCTCCACATGAGGGTCTGTGCCTAGTCTTACTGTAGCTTGTTATGTCATGCTTGGCTGATGTCACTGGAAGCCCTGCTCTTTTCTTAGGAGAGGTTGAGGGAGGGAGGCATATCTGAGGTGGGGGGGACTGAAAAGAAGGGGAAATACAGTAGAGACATAATATTTAAAGAAATAAAAAGAATTGAAGAAACGTGAAATGTGTGTACAGTTTCATAGTATCCATGCACAAACATGTGGAAAAGTGATCCCTCAACTGTGCTTTCAGTGTACAGCACAGTCTACCACAGAATAAATGCTCACCTGTGCTTGTCACAAATTTCAGGTCTTAAAGGATTTATAAAAGTTTGAACAAAATGACAGTATTTTCTTGAAATCAGGATCTGGGCTTGCTTACCTAGTCTCGATTTCAATACAATCATTTTTTATTATGATCCAGAAAATGATTCCTACAGCAGCTGCCAGGAAGTCGGTGATAAGGGCCTATCAAAAAGCAAATGGGGGAAAAAGAAAAATCTTCATTAGGACTAAAAGGTCTTAACATATTGGTCACTGTTTTAAGATAGATGGTTTCCCAATGTGAGCTCCACAGTTAGATAAATACTAAGTTTAGATAAGATAAACATGATAACAGACCTCTTGTATGTTAAACTGAAAGTTAAGGCCTTGCAGTCTGTGGCTCTAACAGCACAGACCCTGGAGAAGCTAAGATTTCTCTCAGTGCCCCAACTGGACAGGCCAGTGTAGGGCTCATTTCAGATATGAAAACAAGGATGACACAGGGTGGGAGAGAATGCAGGCACCTTCAAGGTTGGGGATGGGAGGTCCAAATTTGAAATTTAATTCCTGGGGCAAGATGAATGTGGTTCTGGGTACAAGTTTAGACAAGGAAGTGGACAAGTTAAGAGACACCGGCCTGCCCTGCCTTAGGGCCTTGAAAGATATCTCTGCTTGGCAACCAGACCAGATGGCCAGCAGTCCCCACCCAGACAGTCCTGCCTAATCAGCATGTAACAGGACACTCCAGGCAGTGTGCATGATCAGATATTCCACAGATGGCCAGACCACTGTGGCCCTGGTGCTTAAAACACACCTATTATTTTAAAGCTCAAATTCCCTAAAGACCCTCTTACCCAATCCTATAATAAAAGGCTTGGACTTCCCGCTTGTGTTTTTTCCCTTTAAAAACCTTATTCCCCTAGACTGCTGAGCCTCACTCCTCCTTTTCAACTAGGGAGAAGGCTACAACCTGGGCTTGAGCTTGTAATAAAAGATCACCATGTTTTTGCAGCAGAGTTGATTCCTGATGTCTTTGTGGGTGTCACGAACTGGGCATAATATCTGGGGGCTGGTCTGGGATCCCCAAGACTCTAAAACCTGACTAGGAGGGTTTTATGCTTGGGGTAAGTGTCTAAGTGTCTTTGTGCAGTGTCTGTGTTTGTGTTTTCTCTCAGTCCTGAAAAGCCTCAAGGTGTCTGTACAACTGGCAAGACATGGATAGGAGTGGACGCACTGCCTTAGGGGATCAAGGAAGACATTCCTGGCCCTGAGGTGGACCAGGAATCCCAGTGTCAGTTACTCTCCTCCCTGGGTGTCTCTCAGATTCTGTGGCAGTAATCTGAGAGTCCAAGCTTTTGGATCTATTTCTGTTTACAGTTGAGGAACAGCTACTTTGTTCACTTCAGCCTTTCGATTTGGGTCCTTGTGTCTGTGTGTTTTGTTGGAGTGTGGGACTGTGACGAACACTATAGGACAGACTGCTTCTAACTCCCTAGACTTAACTCTTGCCCATTTTGGGGGGACCCTGGTCTGGCAGGTCTCTGCCAAGATTTGGTCTCTGCCACTGCTCCAGTCTCTGGTGGTGAAGGGAGTCAGGTTGCTAGTGAATGCAGCCCAGCCAGGGAGAGGCTTCTCTGTAGACAGGCAGCTCTTAAAGGGGCAACAGCAGCTTCTCAGGTAAAAAAGCTGCAAAGCCTCTCTGGTCATAAGAATTGGATTCAACAGGGAGCACGATCTTCCTTCCTTGAAATAACAGCTAAAGAAGTACAAATAAGTTTTGTAGTTTTGTCTGTCTACTTTGAATATGTAAGTTTCCTATGTTTTATATGTCTTGGTTACTGATTATAAGTTAGTGAGTATGTGAAGATTTTACATAAAACCTGTCCTGTCTTAAAAACAAGGATTATTAAAAATAAGGTTTGAAACTCTGGTTATATAAGATATTAAAGCAGCACCTCCATGTGTTTGTATACAAGAACTTTTCCTGCTGGCAGCCAAAGTTCATGACATCAAAATAATATGCTTGAGATTGACTTTAGAGGCACTGAATTGTTTACACTGATAATATTTGGTTTTTACTTTTAAAATTATGGTTATGCTTTGTGACTTCACTCCTAAAAAGGTACTTTATTTTAATATTGGAAAAACAGATTCTTCTAAAAATGTGTTCATTTTAATGTTGCAAAAACATGTTTTGAAGAATGTTTAAGGCTATGAAACATTTTAAAGTTTATCAGGCATTTTAAAATAATGATTTTATGCAGTCTAACAGGGAACTTGGAATAGTTTCTCAACAGTTTCAGGGAAGATAAAAGACTTTGGTATTTATTTTATTAATTTCACCAAATGAAACCAAGCCATACTGTTTGAGCCAACTGAGAAAACTGAAGCTTTTACAGTGTATCATGTCAGAATGATAAAAAACCATGGAATGACTTAGTGAAAGAAAGAAAGAGAGAGAGAAGAAAATGAGAAGGATTTTGATGTTTGAACCTGGGCTCAAGCTTGTAATAAAAGATCCTCATGTATTTGCAGAGGAGTCGAATCCTGGTGATCTTTGGGGGGGGGGGTCTCAACAATTGGGCATAACAGGGAGCAAACTTAAGTGACAAAAAGTGTTCACCTCAACGACATGAGATCTCAGCTCTGGTGCCAGTGAGCATGCCCAGTTTCCTACTTCACATGCTTCACATGATCTCAGGCTTTCTTTACTCTCAGTGTTACAAACAGCCCAGGCCAAGGGCAAAGTCAGTGCAGAGCCCTGCACAGCAAACATGAGGCCCTAGTACTGATCCCCACATGCAAACCAAATAATGACATTAAAACCCCTCACAACACAGCTCCTAACAGTGGATTGTGTGCTGAGAAGGAGTGAGCTTGTCCCCATCAGTGCAGCCTTGGGGAAGTCTGAGCCTGTGTGGTACAGAGAGCTAGTGCTGCCACCAAGGAATCCACACAGCTGACTTCAGAGTACCCAGTCACCCATCAGCTCTGTCACCACTGCCCTTCAA
This sequence comes from Psammomys obesus, assembly GCF_907164565.1. Taxonomy (NCBI): domain Eukaryota; kingdom Metazoa; phylum Chordata; class Mammalia; order Rodentia; family Muridae; genus Psammomys; species Psammomys obesus. The sequence goes on from NW_026590463.1 coordinate 25,301, forward strand.
CCTCAGGCTGTGGGGCCTGGGCTCAAGAAGCCTTACCTAACAATTACAGCCCTCAGATCCCCATCTATGCTGTGCAGACAGCTCACAAGGAGGCTACCATCTTTGTTTTGGGGGCAAAATGACATTGAAAGAGTATTCCTCTCAGTAAAAGAGTCAGCTCAAATGGCGCTGTAACTTAATTGAGGTATTTATCATATTAGTCATCTGGTAACTTTTTAAAAATAGGAAATTATAATCCAGGAGAAAACATCTTATTATGATCCTTACTAACTTAAAAACCAAAATCTCAGGGCTTAGAGAGATGGCTCAGCAGTTAAGAACACCTGCTGCTCTTGCAGAGGATGGAGATTCAGTGTCCAGCACACACATGGTCCCTCACTGCTGCCTGGAACTCCAATTGCAGAAGATATGATACCTTCTTCTGCCCTCCATGGGCCTGCACGTGATGCAGCTACACATGCAGGCAAAGCACTCAGACATAAAAAATAAATACAAAAAATTTTAAATCTAGTCTCAAATCACAGCATCACTAACACACACATGTACACACACAGACACACATATGCACACCTCATGACTTTGCCTCACTGTTCAACAATAATTAACACAATTTGATAAATGTTACTATTCATTTGTTTTCAAATCATATCAAATCTTTCCCCCAACGGACTGAGACTTAAAAGTGCCTGTTTTATGATATAATGCCCAAGTACAAAGGCCAAAATATTTGTAGCAACTGACAGTATAACTCAAATGGTAACAATATTCACAATCAGAAAAGGAAGGCAACAACATTTCAATATGAAAATGGTCCTACTCATGCTTAGAGGTAAGCCGTGTTTCATTACAGCCAATAATATACCATCTTTCAGTATTTAACAGAAATTAAATGTAGTGAGGAATTTGTTGTGTTAAAAAACCCAGTTACGAGCTGGGCCTGGTGGTGCACGCCTTTAATCTCAGCATTCATAGAGGCAGAGACAGGTAGATCAAAAACAAAACAAACAAACAAACAAACAAGAAAAAGAAACCCCCCAAACAGTTGCATTATGTGAATGTTTTTGCTCTAATCCCAGGTGTGGGGGTAGAAGGCATCTTCACAGCAGGTGACTATGATTTGCCTTGTGCTCCAGGAGGAGCATGGTTCTGCCAGCTGCAGACATTTTCTGCCAGTTTGTGGAACTCTGGGAACAGAGGATGCATAAGAGCCCTAAGAGAGCAGCTGCTGCTCCTGCTGCTGTCCCTGTTGTTGCTGGTTGCAGTTTGTTGCTATTTGTTGCAGTTTATCAAGTAATTATGCACAAAGAGACTAGAAGAAGAAATGGAATATCCTGAAATCAAAGGTCAATCTTACACCAAGGAACTGGACAACCCTGACCAGCAGGAAGTAGTCTAAAGAGATCTCTGCCTCCTCTCCCATCTAACACTCCTTCTCACCTACCTAATGTTGAAAGGTTGGAACGGATTGGGGTGGAGAATGGTGGTAAATAAAATAATGCAATAAAGTAGTCAAAAAGATGCCTACAACTACCTGATAATAATATCAGGACCCCCAAACAGCTGCACTAAAGGTTTGACAGAAATGAGGATGGAGAGTACTTACCCTCTAATTGCTAAGAGCCTGAGCTCAGTCAATAAATCAGAATCATCACCATCATGAATATAAAGTAAACAAGTGAAGGCTCAATGAGCCAGAAGAACTGCGTTCCTGTATGATACAATTTTAGAACAACAGAAAATCTTAAGGCATGTCGATTACTGACTGGTACAGATCCAGTTTAAGAAGTGGAGACAGTCTCTTCCCTGGTTCCCAGCAGCTGACAGGGAAGAGCCTGATTAAGTTCTTCTGCATTCTTTGTGTAGCTATAGCTTTCAACAGCAGCCTCAGGGAACTGCACTCCTCAGCAGGCTCAGGCACAGCATCCTCAGCAGGCTCAGGGCACAGCATCCTCAGCAGCCTCAGAGCACAGCATCCTCAGCAGCCTCAGGGCACAGCATCCTCAGCAGGCTCAGGGCACAGCATCCTCAGCAGGCTCAGGGCACAGCATCCTCAGCAGGCTCAAAGCACTGCACTCCTCAGCAGGCTCAACCCCTCAGGCAGCAGATGCACAGGCTCCCACAGAGGTGCTCAATGACACTGTCTCCTGCCCCTGATTTCAGCTACAGATCAGCCCCCTTCCCTCCCTTCCCTCTTCTGTCATCCCGCCCCTTCTCAACTTAAACTTTCTCCAAATCCGTTTTTCAAATTTACTCAGTTAACACGTATCCACATAAATGAACATTTACATCAGGAAAATAGCCTCTTTTCTCACTTTGCTCAGCCCTGTACTTTGAACTTGGAGCGAGAATTGGTGAATAAAAGTAGTGAATTTTGAGGAAATTCCAGGTGTGCCTAGTTACTTTTTGCAATCCCTGGATAAAAAGTCCTGCTTGGATTAGTCATAACAGTTCCTCCAAATAAAAAATGATTAACAACCCATTCTGTAAATAAGAGGTTAATCATGTCCTCCTTGCTTTCCTGAATATTTCTGTGTGCCAAGCAGAGTGGGGATGACAAATGCATGGAAGGTAGCAGAAGGTAAGTGTGACTCTGAAGTGAAAGAATCAGACTAACCCTATAACCTCTATTTCTTTTAATTGTCATGAAACCTATATTTTTGAATTATAGGCCCATGTCAAACTAAAGTCTATCAGTACTTTTCCAGAGAACAGGAGAATGTAACAGCCCCTCCTGACCTTAGCCATCTGCACAGACCGAGATAAGGAAATGAACAAGCAAAGACCTCCACCTGGTTGCAGAAGAAAATAACATTGTCTAGCAGGGGATCCAGATGGTCCTAATTCCCCTACCAATAGCCCCTGACCTTTTGACTAAAGGCACATAGCCCTAATTTTCAGAGCAACCACAGGATGAGCAAATCGCTTTTCCCACCTTTAACAATGGCCTAGTCAGACCAAAGGATGTACTAATTACGTTCCCACCTTTAACAGTAGCTGAATCTGCACCTATCAGGAAAGATCAGATATCCCCCAGATGTCTGAGACAAAACTGGCCAGACCAGGTGCCCAAAATAGACTCTATATCTGCTCCCATGCTGTCAGACTTGTAACCTCCTCTCTCCCTGTGCTATTTCTTTTAAAAACCTGAGCCTTTCCTGACTTGGAGCTGACTCTAGCCTAATTACAGAGCTAGCCCCATGACTCAATGACTTGAGTCATTTGCATTGCATTGATATGGTCTCCAAGAGTTTACTTCAGTTGCCTCTCAGGTGATTAGACTCCTGCTGAGCCTATCAGGCTCCTGCCTAACCTAACAGAACTAGACAGACTCAGAAACAAATTGCTTCCACTTGAATTTTCTCAATACAATTAGAATAATCCATCAGATTACCTTAGTCATAGTGACCCTTAGAAAACCCTTGGCATTTTTGAAAGAATGACGTATAATCCACACGAGCTGATGGCAGAAGGGGGTGACACAGGAGACCTCCAAGGCTGAGCTCATCTCCACCTGCTGCTCCCCCAGGACTCGATCCAGTTCCATACTTGTTTCACTGAAGAAGGAAGACTGGATATACATTCTGGCTAATTTTTCTGTGACTTGATGTTCTGTCTCTAAAAACTCTTCATGTTCATCAGCTTTGGGGAAAAAGCAGATGAAGACAAGAAACCATTAGCATTAAGAAACCATTAAATTTATGAAAATTTAACTTTTCATAAATAACCCATAAATTATCTATTGATTTTCTTTGAGACAAAGTCTATTGTAATGCAGACTGGCCTCAAAGTTCTATGTATCAAAGGCTTGCAGAGAGCAATGGCCTCCAGGAAGATCAGTAAGCATGGGGCTTTCTGGAAGGTAGTCCAGTATTCTGCTGTACTGTGATGCACCCCCACAATTGCTTCCAGCTGCTGACACCCCTTCTTTCTTTCTGTGCTGCTCTATCTCTCAAAACTCTGGCAGGGTGTGAACCCTCATTTTCTGGGTATTTGCCCATTCTGATTGAAATAAACTACTATGGAATCTTTACTGCTGTTCAGATGAACTAATTCCTGATTATGGAATTCCTGATTTGAACTGAAACAACTTCAGAATTTAAATAGATAAATAGTCAATAGAAACTTTGCACAATACTTTTGTGGACCTCTAGATGCCTCACTAGGACACAGGCTTGTGGCTTCAGCTAAGCATTTGTTCTAGAGATGGCAGGAATCCTGGTCTGCACTAGAAATACAGGCAAGTTGGTGTGAACTTCTCCTGAACCCAAAATGTAATAGGACTACCAAGAAATGTCTAAATTAAGTACAAACCTTAGTGTCAAAAGTTATAAACTGTTTCATTGTAATTCCTTATACCTTGTCAGCTTATGGCATAAAACACTGTCATTCTAAATTTACTTTGTATCGTGAGATGTAAAACTAGTGATGATTACCTTAGTACCAAAACAAGCAACCACTAAAAGCCCTCCTGCCATAATGGTTTTGTCTGTCTCTGTAATAAATGCTTTTGACTATAAGGTAATTCTCTCTCTGAGGTACACAGCTTTTGCTTAGGGTATAAGAGGTGTAACCAGGACAATAAAGTTTGTTGCCTCATCTATTGAATGTGTGTGTGTGTGTGTGGTCTATTTCTCTCTCTCTCTCTTATTTCTCATTCCCCTGTAGACTCCCAGATAAGTTAACAGACTCAGGGTTCTGTCATCAGCAGGCATACTTTACCCAAGAGGCCTATCTACAGATCAAAGATGGCCTTTTACAGTTCCCTGCAGTTGCTGGCTAGAAGCTGCTTACTGCTTACTCTCCTACTCTTACTAGCTTTTTGAAGCCCTGGCTGCAGGGAAAAAGTGGTCAGCTTAGGCTTTCCTGTCAGTAGCAGACCAGCCTGTCCTGAGCAGCAGAGAGGAAACTTTATCTCCCTCCCTCTTCTGTCATTACTGACTGGCTCCTGAGGTCTCCAATTTTGAGAGGCTTTTGAATCTAGATATAGAGCATGACACAGAGATGTCAGTCACAGACTGCAAATAAGAGAAAAAGGCAACAGTCACCGGTGTGACTGACCCCAAATGGCCAATGCTGCTTCCACCTGCCTCAGTTTTTCCTTTCACCACACCTGACTTGTCAAACATGGCTTTGACAAAGGGTGGCCTTGAACTTCCCCTGGCCTCCTGTTTCTATGTGGCAAGTGCTTTGATTGCAGGCAGACACCTTCACAGGTATGCAGTGCCAGGAACCAAACTCAAGGCTTTGTGCTCACTAGGCAAGCATTCTCCAGCTGAGCTAAGTCCTCAACCCAACAAGTTTTGAGAGTAAAAATGTTGCTGCTGTGTAATTCCTTCCCAGCTAAGAAAAGCATCCTTAACTGACCTGGCACTGTAATTATCCCAGGGATACAGCAAACTGAATGACCTTTTCCCTTCTGGATCCTAATTCTTAACATTGGCTTCATCCCCATGTGGATCTATACTTCTTATAAAGGTCTGGTGCCTGCTTTCTGCCACATGTAAATGTATATGCGAATGTACAAAGTGCCAAGTTTCTTTCTTTTTTTTTAAGTTGTAAAGTGTTACAATGCATCACAGACCTTTTGTCCCACATCTTTACTTGCTGTTGATGACAATGAGTCTCTAGTCTGTGTTGAGGCCTCTGGGTCCTGCTACACTATCAACACTGGAGCCTCACAGGCAGCTCTGGGAATCCAGTTGTCCTGAGTCATGGAGATCCTGCAGTTCTGGATCTGCAGGGCTGGCTCCTTCACACGCTCCAGCAGTTCACATATTGGTACATGTTGGGGTGGGCCAACTCAAACCCTGGATCTGGGCCTAGGTGGTAGCTGAGCTGGTCAGTCTGCCAGCTCCTCCATACCCCCACCACCAGGGGGAGCTCTCCAGCACCGCCCTGTCTAGCTCCCCCAATGCTACAGCCAGCAAGAGCCAGGGTCAGCTCTCCTGCTCTCCTGGCCTTAGCAGGCTCACCTGCTCCCCCACCACCAGGGTCAGCTCTCAGGACCAGGCCCTCCCCCACCAATCCCTAACCAGGAAAATGCCCTACATGATTCTCTGTAACCCCATCTTATAGATCCATTTTCCTAACTGAGTTTCCCTCCTCTCAGGTGACTTTAGCTTGGGTCAAGTTCACATAAAACTAGCCACCACACTCTGCAATGCCTGTCCTTGTGAGGTGAGGTAGAAAGAGCATACATTCAAGGTCAGGCTGGCTACATGAGCAAATCCTACCTAAAACAATAGAAAGAACAATATGACAGACAGTGAGTGCATTTACTTTCTAACAGAAATTTCCCTTTTGACAATATCATATAACTGTTCTCTCATAAATTAAATAAAAACCACCCAGCACTAACACCAAACAAAGTCTATTAGCTAATTTTAGGACATTGAATGAACATAAAATGACTATATTCTAATGAACCACATTGTTGCATTTTAATGAAAGGAGTTAGGCAAAAATCTGTGACTCTAGAAAACCCACATACCTTCATGGCTGTCCTCCTTTGTGTTGTTTATGGCACCTCTAATAATGAAGTCCAGGAAGACATCTAAAGGGTCCTTGTGGAGGTCATATATGTAACCTACAAAGGAGGCAGCCCAAGAGTACACACCTGAGGACCCTCTTTCAGAGAGTTAGGGACGGGAAGGAAGACAGAATGTAATTTATCCTTTGATATTTTATACACTCAAAAATGGTTCAGCAATCTCGGTTTCCTGTCATATATATATATATATATGTGTGTGTGTGTGTGTGTATACATATATAATTATGTACATATACATATGTGAATATATACATATGCTATGTGTATAATATATATACCTATGTGATCTCTTCCTGTGAAACAATCATTTGAATTTAGCCTAAATTTTTATAGGACTCTATAAACTCACAAATGTTTGGACATTCTTAAATGACAAAGATTAACCAAAAACAAAGAGTACTGGGCAACATATATTTAAACCTATATTTGGAGTCAAAGATAGTCCTCTGTAACTGTATTCATATTGCTCAAAGATGAAGCTGACTGCATGAACATTGAAAAATATTTCATCATCCAATCTGACTCTAAAGAAAACAGGGAGATAAAAATATGCAGCCAGACTTAAGTCTCTCTAGCCCCAAGCACAGCCAGAACCTGAAATGCAAAGGTACCACTAATTAAGTGATCTCCCACTTCTCAGCTTCAGATCACACCCTAGGGGGAAACTGAAAACCACCATCTACATGATCAAGAATGCAATGATGCTGGACATTCCCAACACTGCTCCAATGATGGATAACTGCCCCTAGGCCAGCGTGTCAGCTAAGAAGGTCACCACAACTGGAAAGCAGAACGTGGGGTTCAGTAAAAACACTCAAACACAGGCATGGATACAGGACAGGAGAAAGACAGGAAACCTTACAACAAGCCAGTACTGTAAAACTGACCAAAGTCCTGTCACCAAATCAACCAAAGGTATCTACAGTGGAGAAACCCATACACAGTGAGTGTGCACTGGGTCAGACAGCAGCCCTGATGTCCCCTGTTCTCTACACAGACACTGTGGATGAAGGAGCTGGCAGAGCAGAGCCAACCAGACCTGCGGATTCGAAGTACTCCAAAGCACTCTTCGCTGGCCCATGAAACATGACTTTTCCTGAGGCCACTAAGGTGAGGCTGTCGAACAATCTGAAGATGGAGTTCACAGGTTGCCTGATGGAGAAGATGATTGTCCGTCCCTTCTTCGACATCCTAAGTTCAAAGAGGGAAACATCTTAAGTCACTGGACATCGGGACCTTGAAATTCTCAACAAAATATTTTGTTTCTGAAGTTATCTTCCTTGTTCCCATTTCAGCTTGAATTTCCCTACTAAACATCTCATCTCACTTGTTTTATGCACCTGAGAGAAAAACCAAGCTCCAAGCTTCTATTTAAAAGATGAGGAGTTCTTAAAGTGTGAGCAGTTAGTGGTCCAGAGTCCACTGGAGTTTGATTGACAGTGTAGATCCCTGGGCAGTGTGGATTTCCGACTGTGAACTGGATCACTAACAGGCAGCCCAGGTGATCTGCAGGATCACCCAAGCCTGAGAACCAATGACAGAGCAAACATTAAAATTGTGACTCAATTCCCTCTGGTCACAGAGAGTTTCTGCTTCTTCAGGAAGTAGTTTTCATTGTTCTAATGACTAACCACTTGATCTCCCTGCTGAATGCATCAGCTATAACCTCATCTCAACTTTAATGATATCAGCATAGTCAATGTAATTTCCCCTCTCTGAGGATGTGCCTCAAAAGGCCAAGCAACAGGCCAAGGAGTCACAGCTAGTGAGGGGCAAAGCTGGGATTTGATCACTGGTTTAATTCCATTGCAGGGAAAACTGAAGCACAGTTTCAGAGAATCATATATTCTGGTAGGAAAACATAGCCAAAATAGTGTTTAAAATTACTATTGAACAATTTCACAAAAGCTGGGTATGGTGGCATATCTGTATACTCCCAGCAACCAGGAAGATAGCCTAGATCACATAAGATTCTGTTTCAAAGAGAGAAAGAAAGGAAGGAAGGAAGGAAGGAAGGAAGGAAGGAAGGAAGGAAGGAAG
>NW_026590463.1:33900-41400 GCF_907164565.1 Psammomys obesus
AAGGAAGGAAGGAAGGAAGGAAGGAAGGAAGGAAGGAAGGAAGGAAGGAAGGAAGGAAGAAGTACAAGAAGGGAGCTTCCTCTTCAAAGGAAGGAAGAAGAGAGGGAAGAAGGAAAGGAGGAAAAGCAAAAAAAGAGACTAAAAGATCTGTGATTGGCAGTGTGTAACTTAAATTCCAGCATTTAGAAAGAAAATTAGCCCAGCCTGTCTCCACAGCAAAATATTTAATCCACAAAACTTGAAGAAAAGCCTCTCCTAAGCAGATGCTGTGAGGTAGCTGTCTGTCTAGAGGAAGACTGCCTCAGAGACAACCAGGCCACAGAGGAACAGCAACACAGGTGGCTCAGAATTAGACCAGGATTTCCTGTAAGCAAAAGAGATTCACATCCCATGGGAAGGTAACACAGAGCACCACCGTCTAAGAAGAGAACAGCTGCACACAGCAGGAAGTACAACTGTCACTCCAGAAGCTAGTGGAGCTCACTGCGACAGGTGATGGAGCACCCCTGTATATGCTCGAGAAAGGGAGGATCAGGGTGAAGAGGAGACAGGGGAGACAGAAGTAATAAAAAGAGAAGTAGGAGGAGAAAGAGAAACAGCTGGTGAGCAATTAAGTTGATCAAAGAGACCACCAGAAGGACAAAGTGCAGCAGGGAAAGCCAGAACATTAGGCAGATGGAGGCAGAGCAGAGGGGGTTAGAGCCTTCCTCAAAGCAAGGCCCAGGACTGGCCCTGAGTGGCATCAGGACCTCCTCTCACAGCTGTGCTTCGCAACCCTGGCCGTCCTCACAATAGAGACAAAGAAGGTGATGTTTTTTAAAGGAAAGTAAAATTTTATCTTAAAAATGAATTTTAAACTATACTTATTTGTTGTACTTTATGTGTTTGGGTGTTTTGCCTGAATGTATGTCTGAGCATTACATGTGTTCCTGTGTACTTGGAGGTGACAAGTATGAATTATATTCCCTGGAATGGTTGAAGAGATGCTGTGAGCCTCCATGTGGGTGCTGGGAATTGAACCTGAGTCCTCTGGAAGAGCAGCCAGTGCTCTGAACTGCTCACCCATCTCTCCAGCCCTAGTCAAAATTTTCTTTAAATCTTTTATTTGAAAACTATTTATCCTACCTAAAGGAATGAATAGGACAGAAATATATTGTGTAAAATTCTTATAAAAAAAGATAAAAACATAAAAATCCCTCACAGAGAAGAGCCTTCAAATAGCTACAGGATTGATTTATTACTTGGAAAAATGAGGAATCGCATGTTACAGCCCATTGTGCAAAATGAGAGCTAAGGAGAGAAACCACACAGAATGCCACATCTGCTTAGGAAGTAATTAAAACAAGAGCAGAAGTTACCAGCTTGAAAGGGTTAGACTAACTTTGTAACCTGTATGTCTTCTAAAGCATATAGTTTTGAGTTTTAGGTTCAGGTTAAGGTAAAGCCTCTTAGTACCTTTCCAGAGAATGGAAAAATGTGACCCTATCTATGAGGACAGATAGAAAAAAAGGCAAGCAAGCAATGACCTTCACTCAGCAAAAGAAGGACCAGACCCTTGTCTTTGAGATAGCATTTCTTAGCAACCAACCCAGACTTCTTCTGTGTAGCTCCTGACCTCCAGCCAAAAGTCTGTAGCCCCTAATCTTCAAGGATGAGCTAACCACCCCCACCTTAAATTGCAGCTGCATCCACACTTGGCAGGACTGGCCAAGCTTGAGCACCTAAGACTAACCAATTATCTTACTTTATAGCTCCCTCATCCAATCCTAAATTGCCAAGACTGCAAATCTCCTGCAATTTGTCTTTTAAAAACCCTGCTGACCGGCAGGGGTGACCCCATTGCACAATGGTTAATAAACCTCTTGCTTTTGCAACGAGTCTTGGTCTAGGGGAGTTTCTGGGAAGGGTGCGATCTTGAACTCCTGAGCTGTGAGACCCCAGGTCTTACAAGCTCACACAGAAGCTAGATGGTAGACACAAGATGAGGAGCAGAATAAGGGCTTAATAGATGACTGTTCTCCCTGACAGACGATCAATAAATACCAAAATAAGAAATTGTAATTTTATATCATAGAATCCAGCAATCACCAGCATGATAAGATGGTCAAGATTCATGTAGGCAAGCAGGATGGCTCAGTGGGTAAAGATGCTTGCTGCCAAGTGTGAAGACTAGAGTTCAGTCCCCAGAACCCACTCGGGTAGAAGGAGAAACCAACTCCCTAAGCTGTCCTCTGACCTGTACATGCATGCTATACACATGTGGACAGAAATATGTGCACACACACATACCCACACACACACACAATCAATCAATCAATGTGAAAACTTTTTAAAAATGTTCCTACCATGAATTTTTAAAAATATTCCTATACACTTCCAGCTGTGTAGGAGACCAAGAGGAACACAGCATGTCAGGGCCTGAGTCTGCTCCCAGAACACCGGGGTAAATCAGGCATAGCATGACCCCATGCACTAAGACTAGCAATGGCACGAGAAGCAGGGCAGAGAGAAGCGCTCCACACTGGAAACTGACAGAACTACATGGTAGAGTATCCTGAAGCAGACAGGAAGGGGACAGACAGGAAGTGGTGACCCCTGACAGGGAGGTAGCAGGCCCCCCTTGCTGACCTCCTCACTGGGAAGGTCCACTGGGAGCCTCTTGGTTCCTGGAGCTACAGGCAGGACTATTTAGGGTGATGGACCCTGATGTCAGAACAGAGAACATGGGGCAGGAAGGAAAGACAGCACAGCAAAGGCCAACAGCAGGAGCCTAGGCTTATGCGGTTCTTAGGGATATTCAGTCAGTCTGAAACTCTTAATAATTTTTAAAATGTATAAAACTTGATGATTAAACCTTTTCTCTACAAATACTTCAGCTGCAGCCTTCTTTCTTAAGGGAAGGAGATGCCACTTCCCTTCCTTCATTCTTCTCAGGGTTCAGGAGCCACACCTCAGAAACCATTCCCTCAGCACCACATCCAGGGCTAATCCCTGAGCTAATGCTGTTCATTGTCCAGGAAGCCCATGCGCCTCCCGCCTTCTCCCAGCTGAAGCATCCCCTCATCTCAGCCTGCTGCCCACATCTTCTCATCCCCAGGGTGCCCTGCGCACCTCCACCATGACTGCTCTCCTCTACAGCTAACCTCCTGCATGCCCATCTTGTTACTCACAGTGGCCTGAGGGACCTAGGACTCTCCATGTAACCCTGTACACACACTTCAGTTGTGAACGTGGAGGGCTTGGAGGACCTCATATCGAAGAACTGAGAATGTAGCCAGGACTGGAGAGAGTCTTTAAAAGGTAATCACACTTAAATGACACCACAACTGTGTCCTAAGCTAAGTGATGTCATAAGAGATCGGGACACAGACACATGGAGAGGGAGGAGGCATCACCCAAGCTCAGTGGACAGGCCTCAACAGACACAGCTTGTGGAAACCCTAATATCTGGCTTCCAGGATCCAGAACTGTAAGAAACATAACTTCTGTCAAATCACCCAGGCTCTGGTGTCTGCAGGTGTTCCTGACACCTTCCTTCTCCTCAGGCCACCAGGCTCTAGTCCACCCTGTCCCTATAATGTTCCAAACACAGCAAACATGATTTTCCTCAGAGTAAATGCAGTTTCCCTCTGGCCACCTCTCTGTCCGAATCTCTCTGTCTCGGCCACAGGTCACTTGTCACATATTGAGCGTGTCAGAGACATGTTACTTAAAGCCTTCACCACCTGTCTCACTGTTCTTGACGCCTCTTCTTTGTTAACTATAGTTCCCCACTGATAAACAAGGATGAATTCTGTAGCTTACTTCTGAGTCTCCTGAACCACACACACACGTGACCAGGTATGAAGTAAATAGAAACATGACGTCCCTTTAGCTCTTACCTTCTCAGAACTGAGATGACATCAGTCGCCGTTCTCCAGCCCAAGCCAGTGATGGGTTCATCCAGGAACAAAATGGGATGGTCAGCGACCAGCTCCACTGCTATGCCAGTTATCTTCCTGAGCTCCTTAGATCTAGGCTGAAACACCATTGACCATTGTTACCTCCAAGAAGGACCATAGTTGCTGTCCTTGGGTGAACGAGCCTGTTCCAGCAAGAAAAGGTTCTCTTATGTCATTCTCCCGAAGGGCAATAATGTGGGCACCATGGAGAATAAGGAGGCTTCTCCTCCCAAGAGAGGAGAAAGAGGCTCGGGTCAGACTTGTCATGATGCCCATGTTGAGAACAGATAAGGTTTGTTCCTTAGGAAGGCACAGGTTCTAGGCTTGTGAGTTATCACACTCACAGAACGACACACACACACACACACATACACACACACACACACACACACTGCTTTCACCAAAAACTCCAAAGTGAAAAGCTCATATTGCCTTCTTAGGACATTTTCAACTTCCTTAAGATTTTCAAATAGACATTATTTGCACTGTGTGACGTCACAGAATTCATGACTCACACTCATGGACAAATGCAAAAGGTCAAACTGCCACAGTCTTTTTATAAGTGTGATGTGAGAGGGACTAGGAAGATTGAAGGGAAAGAGACAGGGAACAATTCTGAGGGTTAAACTCTGTACACATAATAAGCAGAACCATATCAAGCCCTAATGATGGCACATAGGGATGTCTGGGGAATGCGGACGATGTGGACTTGACATGGCTGAAGATATGAAGGATTACTCACCTGGAGAGCTTAGGTTTTGTAGGGCACCATAGGTCCTTATTTTTATGAATTATCTAAGTCTCAGCAGTAAGATACTACCTAGTGTTTTCTTAAAATGTGCCAGTGGGAAATAGCTTTCCTCAGTATGTGATAAAATAGTAACGAGTCAAAAACCCAGAAGGATGCTGTTAGGAAGGACACTGCTGTGCTGACTGTAGAACTATCCCATTCTTTCAGTAAGCACATACTCCCTCTGCATTTCCTCTCTCAAAACCTCATTAGGAGTTGCAGAGAAGGCTGAGCAGGGATATGCACAAGCCTGAAGCCTGGTACAAACCTGAGAAGTCACATCTAAAAGCTACATGCCCTGGCATGTATGCAAACGCCAACAAGATGTAAAGATGGGACAGGAGATAGGTCAGCAGCATTGGCCGTGCATGTCAGGCACCAGCAGAAGACAGGCCCTGCCCAAAAACAAGGTGGGAGGTGAGAAAGTGCCCCTGAGACAGGAGTCCTATGACTTCCATATGTGCACTGTGACTCTCAGGTGGACATGCACACACACATGCGCACACCCACACATACATACACTTATGCTCACACATACACACAAGCACTCACCCATACACACACACATACACTCACACTTTTTTGAAGGTTATCCTTAAAAAGTTTTATTATGAAAATTCTTGCAATCTGTCAAATTTCATGACTTTCCAGAAGTTAATTAATTTTCAACTTACTTAAGATTCTTCATAGTGACATTATTTGCACTGTACGGCATCACAGAATTCATGACTCACACTTGTAGACAAATGCAAAAGGTCAAACTGCCACAGTCTTTCTATAAGTCAGTGTCACTGTTTAATGTGAGATGGACTAGGAAGGTTGAGAAGGAAAGACAGACAGGGAATAATTCCTGGTCTTAAACTCTGTACCCATGTCTTGTACCTAAAAATTCAAGTAAGCAGCTTAGGGCAATGACTGATGATTGTTTAAGACATAGCAAAACAATGTACCTTATGGTAAATGTAAAATCAAGTTGTAAACAGAGCCAAAGCAAACACAATTCCACTGCTCAGGAAAAGAGAAAGTATGGTAAACTACAGGTTTTTTGTTATTCTTCCCACCAAGACAAGCATCTCATAAAAAAACTTTGGAGAAGTGTCATGGGAATCAACAGCCAAGGCCGTGCTCCTCCTCCTTGTTCTAAGAAAGGGCCACCACAGGAGTAAAGCAAGGGAATTACACTCCGGGAGCCCATTTCCATCCACAGCTCCAAAGGTCTGCTCACCATGCACCTATGTACAATCTCTCGAGGAGACAGCTTCAGTGTGAGAGGCAGGAAGTCTTAAGGGACACAAAAAGAGGGAAACAGCCTGGTATTTAGAAACCCTAAGCACACAGTAAGTTAAACTGCTCAAGTTCTATCAACAATGTAATGATAAAGGACATTTGGGGAATGGGAATGGGCACTGACCTGGCAGAGCTGTGGGTATCAGGATTTTATTCATCTTGATAGTTAATAATGGCATTGTGAAGGTGAGCAAAAGTCCTTTTTTAAAGCATGAAGAATAATTAAGTATGCAGGGATCAAGTATTATATCATAGTCTTCTTAGCATGTCAGTATAAACTAGTTAGCTGTTCCATATTCGGGAGAAGCTCACCATTCATCTCCTGCCCTTCCTGAGCCTGCATGAGCCTCCATAGGAGTCACTCTGTCCTTCTCTTGCTGCTCTTTCCCCAGGCTGTACCTCTAAACCTAATCTGAGAGCTGGAAGAGAACACCTACAGAAGATAAGCAATCAGGGAGTGTGGGCAGAAGAATACCTTAGTTTTCTGTCCAGGTGCTAGGATAAAGTGCTCTGATGAAAAGTAAACAGGGGGCACAACCTTCATCTGAACGCACTGTTTTAAAGCACAGTCAGTCACTTCAGGAAGCCAGCTCAGGAACCTGAAGCAGCTGGTGGCATCCAGTCAAGAGCACAGAGAGAATGCAGGCATGTGTATCAGTGCTGAGCTCACTTTCTCTGTTCTTATCCCACCAGGACCCAAGCCCAAAGAATGGTGCTGCCTGTAGTGAGCCGGGTCTCTCCACATCCGTGAACTTATCAAGACAATCGCCTACAGAGAGATTCCTCCTCCTAGACTCTACATTCTAGATGATTCCAGGTGATTCTAGACTGTTCAGGTTGACAGTCAAAAGTAACCACCTCAGACAGGATAAGAGACAACACACAGACAAAAGGCTACAGAGAATAACAAGCGCTAAACACGTTAGAACTGAACGCCACAGAGACCAAGACAGTCATGGAAAAAAGTTCGCATAGGGTGAAACACCAAGCCCGAGTCTGCAATCTCCTATCAGATATGGGAACGCAGATCTCTAGAGCAGTGCTTCTCGACCCTGGGCCACGACCCCTCCAGGGGTCACATATCAGATATTTGCATTACGATTCTCAACAGTAGAAAAATTACAGTCATGGAGTAGCAACAAAATAACTTTATTGCTGGGGTCAGCACAGCTTGAGGGACTGCATTAAAGAGCTGCTGCATTGGGAAGGTGGAGAACCACTGCTCCGCAGGAAGAGACCATAAACAGAAGCACTTCTCAAATTCCCAAATGAGTCATGAGTTTAACGCTGAGGGGCTCATGTGAAGAACACTTGGAAATGGCCATGGGAGGAACAATTTCCCCTGCTGGATCACAGGCCACTCCCGGCCTAAGCCATTGTTAAGATGGCTTCCAGCTCAATTTCCACCTTTGCATCCTGTAAACAGTCAGACAGCAGCCCCCTTTGACCACACACATTATAGGTAACGGCTGGTGGAGTGTC
>NW_026590463.1:43900-56284 GCF_907164565.1 Psammomys obesus
AGACACTTCCTTCTGTTCATTCTGTACTATAATACAGCCCAGAATTATGAATGCCAGACACGGCCCACGTGGCTGCCTGCCCTGCTACCCAGCCTTGAAGACGGAACCCAGGTCACATGCTGCTGAGCTTTGAGAACTTTGGCCTGGTGATGATACTTTCTCACCTGCAGACAACTTCTGCTTCACCGTCCTAGTTTTACCACGATCTGTCTCCAGCCCCATTAATAACAGCACCATCCCAGACCACATGTCAATCACTTTATCATTTCCTGTCAGCAAGGCAGACCTGGTGAGACTCCTGTACTTTGCAGAAAATCAGAAGGCGTGCCTCCTGCCCTTTCTCCACAGCACATAGGACCAGACTAGACACACTCACACAACACCTGACAAGTCATACAAAACTGATTGTTTTAAAGCACGGGAACTGGATACGAGGGTCTTGGGTGTGCTTCCTGTTATACTCACAGAGATCTGCTCCTGTCTTGAGGACCCATGATGGCATTGAGGCCAGGTTTCATGATCCCACTGTAAACACAAAATCACACTGGTTTACGTGTCATTGTGAAGGTGTTATGGAGCTTAGTGTCTACAGGGGGTATGCTCAGTGAAGTTGGATGACATTGTAGACAGAATTCAGCACACACCCATAGGGAATTCTTAAATGTTAATAGAGGTCTGTTATTGACAAAAGCTGTTGACTATTAGTGGGGACTCGTCAGAAAAATCCTCCAATATCACAGAGCCCTTTTGTTTATTCCTTACACCACTTGGCGTTTTTGACAAGCAGGGCTCCTAAGTTCAGTGTTCCTTGACACAAGCAGCGGGTTCTCATGGAGACCCCAGTGCACACTAAGCCTGCATGTGTCAAGTCTGGAACAGCTTCTGGCTGAGGGTTGCTGTTTAGTGTCTTCACATAGCCCTGGTTGCTACCCACTGAACCTCTGCCCAGGAAAGCAGCGATTCACTGGATACTGGTAGCTGTGTTGCTGCTGGTAAAACAGAATCAAACTACAAGCAGTACATCTTAAGTAGAAATCCAGTGACTAGAAAGAAGCACTCAGAGGATAGGAAACTGCTTCCAGGATTACCACTAAGGAAAAACAACTGAAAGGAAATAGAATAGCAAAATACACACCCCAGGAAAATGATGGTTTCCCTCCCTGATAAATAGGTCAGATTATGCTCCGCTTAGAACTGGGACAGACTCCTCAGCTGGAGGACATTGTTTACTGATTTACAGTTACAGCACACACACAAATCAGCATCCAAACACTGACTGAATGATCGATTAGTGAATATTCACACTGGAAAGTTCATATTCTTGTATAAAACATAGCTGCCTCCCATTTGTCATTTCCTATTCAGATAATGTGTCAATCCTTTGTCCTGCCTACCCCCTTCTTAGTGAGAAAATGGTGGGAGCTCAGGGTTGAGGAGCAGAGAGGAGGAGTGCCCAAGACCAGTGACCTTGGCTGGGCTGAGAGAAGGAGTGTACACACATACACACAGCTTATTGGAAACAGGGAAAGTGTGTTTCTTGAAAAGTTATTCAATACAGTGTTCTCTCCGTTGTCTTTATTTCGTGAACGTACCTGATATTTGACAGTCTCTCTATTTCATGGGTCATTTTACAAAGAGGAAAACCGCTCTGCACTGTTTCTCGATAGCTGATGTTATGGAAACTCAACACAGCTTCTTCAGCCAAAGTCTTCTGGCCACTGGCACTCATTCCAGGATGGTCACTGGGATTTCTCTCAGTCATTGGGTTTCCTATGGGGCCATCATTGGAAGACATCTTGAGAGGGTCTTTCTTCCTGTAGAAGGAAAAGCAATAGGAAGTTGATGGTCCAGACGAGCAAAATTATAACACAACCACACACAGATCTCTTTGAGCTGTGCTGTCATACGCAGGTTCCTTCCTGATGAACAGGACAGACTGCTGGGATTTCCTAATAACCCAAATGAGAAACAGACAGGACTGAGCACATAGACTGCCCTGAGGTACCACACTCCCAAGAAACAACTGGGCCCATTGAATCAAATATAAATGTTATTCGTAGACAAATGGGAGAGCAGATGTGTCTTACTTCAAAACCATATTATGATACAATGTGAGTTCAGAGGCAGAATAAATGACCACCATTGCCTCTCCACGTGTTTGTTGTATGCCTGTGTGTGTGTGTGTGTGTGTGTGTGTGTGTGTGTGTTTGTGTCCAGAAGTGTGGACTTGTGTCAGGGAAAAACAACACAGCCATTCTGAAACAAGGTGGCCAAAATACACATTTGGTTCAAGGCATGGTGTGAGTTCAAGGTACAGACAGGTCCAAGGTGCAGATTGCCTCAAAGCACAGTGCAGGACTTCATGCTTTACAAAAGGAGTCACGTATGGCATGGCACACTGAAAATGCTGTCCTGGATGTTACAAAGGAACATGAATATCACCACGGCCTGATTTCCACATACTCTACATCTCATGGTGCTGGAACCAGGAGCTTCTGTTTTCTGAGTTTGACTGTGCTGGGGTCCATAATTACTAAGCAGAATCCGTCATTTCCTGGGATGCCCCAGCTGGCAGGCAGCCAGAGGGACAGTAGCAGAAGTAGGAGGACAGCTCAGGTTATGGAGAAAGCAGGACAGGCAGCTGGTGTCCTGTCACTAGGAATGGCATGGCTCCTATTGATGACCACTGTGCCCAAGGGGTCTGGGCATATGGCCTGCAGATCCTGGGTTTCTGACACTGACTCAAGCTGCGTGGTGTGTGCAGCAGACAAGGGCTGAGAACTCTGACCCCACGTTACCAGGGTCACTCAGTTTCCACAGCTTCCTCATCATAGTATGGCAGGATGCTGCTGTATGGGATCTGAAAATGCTTAGGCAGGCAGACAGCCCAGGCCCCAGGAATCCCCTTCTCCAGTGCAGGACTTCATGCTCTGTTTGCCATCCCTCTTCCCCCAACACCTCAGAGACACTGGTTTGTTTAGAGAAAGTCCACAACCGGAAGTGCCTACCCAGACTTCGGGCCACAAAGCCCTGTGGGGCTGGCAGCGGCAGAGACATATAGAAAGGAGGAAGTCTGCCCTGTGAGTGATGCTCTGTTCTCACCGTGCTCCTGTGCAGCGTCAAGCGCCAACCTGTGCAAGGGTGTACACCACCTGTGACCCTGAACCCCCAGACCCGGCAAATTCTATGAGAGCATCAAGAGTGAGGTGCTTCCCATTCTGTCTTCCAGACATTAAAAACCTGATGAGTTGTTTTAATATATTACATTATTTTAATATTTTAAATGTTTTAATGTCTTAAATATCCTTGTCTTGTGTTTTCTATTTTATTAAATTTATTTATTTGTTTATTCACTTTACATCACAATTGCATCCCCCCCCCCCCCCCCTTCTTCCTCCCCCCCCCTTTTTTCCCAAAAGGATACCCCCCCCCCCCCCCCCCCCCCCATCAACAGATCCCAACACATCAAGTCTCATCAGGACTAAGAGCATCCTCTTCTACTGAGACCACACAAGGCAGCCCAGCTGGGAGAAAGTGCTTCAAAAGCAGGCAACAGAGCCCATGTCAGAGACAGCACCTGCTCCACTTGCTAGGGGATCCTCATGAAGATCAAGCTGCCCATCAGTTACATATGCGTCTCAGACCTAGATCCAGACCATGCATGCTCTTTGGTTGGCAGGTTAGTCTCTGTGAGCCCCTGTGGGCTCTGTTGGTCTTCTTGTGGAGTTCTTGTCTCCTCCTGGTCCTTCTATCCTTCCTGTCACTCTTCTATGGGCTCCTTATACTCTGCCTAATGTTTGGCCGGGGGTCTCAGCATCTGTTTTGATCTGCTCCTGGGGGGAACCTCTCAGAGGAGAGGTATGCACTTAACAAAATGCCCAACATCCTTAGTCATCAGGGAAATGAAAAGCAAAACAACTCTGAGATTCCAACTCACACCCATCAGAATGGCTAAGATCAAAAACTCAAGTGACAACACATGCTAGAGAGGATGTGGAGAAAGGAGAACCTTCCTCCATTGCTGGTAGGAATGCAAACACAGCCACTGTGGAAGTCAATCTGGTGCTTTCTCAGAAATTAGGAATGGCTTTCTTTATCTCAGGACCCAGCGATACCACTCCTGGGTATATACCCAAAGATGCTCCATCATACAACAAGGACATCTGCTCAACTGTGCTTATAGCAGCTTTATTTGTAATTGCCAAAAAGGAGAAACAACGCAGATGTCCCTCAATTGAAGAATAGATAAAGAAAACATGGTATATTTATACCTTGAAAAACTACTCAGCAATTAAAAACAAGGAAATCAAGAAATTTGCAGTCAAATGTAAGAAACTAGAAAGTATCATTCTGAGTGAGGTAACGCAGACCCAGGAAGAAGCACATGGCATGGACTCACATATATGCAGATATTTGCCATATAGTACAGGATAACCAGAGACCCAAAGAAGCTAAGTAACAAGGAGGGCTCAAGGGAGGATGCTTGAATCCCACACAGAAGGGGAAATAGGATAGATATCAGTAGAGAGGGATAAAGAGAGGGAACTGGGTAGGAGAGGGTGTGGAAAGGGGAATGAGGGTAGGATCAGATATGGGGAGAGCAGGGATGGGGAGAGGGCTGGGAGAGAGAACGAGGCTTCTGTGAGGATATGAGGTGACTCTACCTGCAACTCCTGGTAGTTGGGAACATGGAGACTGAAGTGTCTCCTCCTAGTCAGAGAGGGCTTCCAGTGGAGGAAGGGGGACACCAACCAACTTATAAAAACTTTGACCCAAAATTTGTCCTGCCTACAGGATGTGTAGGGATAAAGATGGAGCAGAGATTGAGGGAATGCCCAACTAATGCCTGGCCCAACCATAGAACTATCCCTGATATGAAAGAGAGCCAACTCCTGACACTATTAATGATACTCTGCTATGCTTACAGACAGGAGGCTTGTGTTTTCTTAAGTGTGCTGTTGTTAACTTTGAGACAAGGTTCCTGGTACAGGCTCAGAGTTGCCACAAATTTGTGATCCTCCTATTTCAATTTCCAAGTGTCAGGATTACAGGCCTGTGCTTTATCTGTTTTTATTTGCACATTTTAAACTATTGTGACTATATTGTTCTTAGTCTCTTGCTCTTTTCCTCTACTTTCCTTTTTTTCTAACCTTGCATTCTAATATTCTAACATTATTTTATTGTTGTTGTTTTTACCTGCCTCAGGTTCTAACTTCATGTTTTACTCTAAATTAATTTTGTCTGTTACTTTGATTATGCTCACTATGACCATTGTGGGGAAGTTGGCTCTTGGATTGTTGTTACTGTGGTTGTTTTCTCCATCTAGCCCATTGAGTACTTATACTGTCACTTATATGTGTGTTTTCATGGCTGCCCATTTGGAACTGGTTAACCAGCTGGTGTGCTCTTTTCTTAAGAGATCATTTCTCCACTCCCAGCTTTACTCAGATGCCTCTAGTTCTTTGTGTAGGCTGAGGTTTCCTTGACCTTTCTCCATGCGGCTTGGCATGCCCATTGCTCTCCTGCTTCTTCAGCTCACATGTGGGCAGCCACATTGATAAGATTTTATGGGTTTAGATTCTGATGTCTCTGGAGTCACAATCTCACAGCAAATTCCTCCTCCCCTGGCTCTTAGACTCCGCTGCTCCATCTTCCACAGTGTTCCCTGAGCCGTAGGCAAGTGACTATGGATACATCCATTGGAACTGGGCTCCAAAACCACATTTTAGTTGTGGTTTGTGGTTTTCTGTAGAAGTCTTTATCTGCTGCAAAACCAAGTTTTCTTGAGGAGGGGTGACAATGACACTTCTCTATGGTTTAAGGACAGATGTTTATAGAGTGGTGTTAAAGATCATGCTTTGTTAGTAAATTAGTGATCATAGAGTCTCCTCCAATAACCATGACTTCACCAGCATTGGTTAGTTATCCAGGTTTCCAGGACCAGCCATGCTATGCCCATTGTTGAGCAGGACTAAAGCCCAATTAGAGAGCTGTTGGTTGCTGCCAAGGTTTGTTTGCCATTACTGCATGCACAGGACTATCCTACAGGTTATCATCACTCATTGATATGGTTCATGAGTGCCATAGCTTGGAGGGACTGTTGGTTGCCTCTCTCCTTTGGAGTGTTGTATGGTGCCTCCCAGTACCAGAAAAGCTAATCCTCAGGGAGTGGATTTCAAGTCAGTTCCAGCTCAGGAGCCTCTGGGTCCTGTTTCTGAAATGCATGGTGTCTTAGTTGGCGGATAACCAAGCACAGTAGCAGCAGGCTGTATGTTCTAGGAGTTTCTTAGACAGCCCTGGCCTACAACTCAAACCAGGGCTTCTCATATCTGCTGCTTGTTTTATGTCTCTTAGGTGGTCTTTGGATCTTGGAGGGAGCTCCATCAGCCTACATGAGAAAGGTTCAATAAAACTGTGTATGAGCATCTGCCTCTGTGTGCTCTATAGATTCTACTAATTTAGGTGAATATGTAACAGTATGCTTCCTTGTGGCTTTCATCCATCCATATTGCTATTTTGCCCACTTCTCTCCTCCTGTATTTACTTCCCTCCTGCTTTCCTAAAGCACACCCTTCCCCCATCACATCAATTGTGTTACAAAAATACAGAACACTTGACAAATTTGTGTGTCATCCTTGCACAGGGGCCACGCTAATCTCTGGATTGTTCCAGTTTTAGTTTATGTGGTGACTAACTGGCACAATGGTTGACTTCAGTACCTGCTCACATCAACAGACCTCCCCCCACCCAGACCTCCCCCTTCAGGAAACTTCAGAGGTAAGTTTACTGTGCCATAGACCACATGGGCTCGAAAGACACCTACTGAATACTCCATACAGTAAGTGTAGAAGTCACATTATCCTCAGACACTTGTGGGTCTTTGAAAAAACTGATCACATCTTAAGATGTAAATCAAGTTTTAATGAATCAAAAAGGTAATTTCTTTCATCCTATCAGAGCATAATGGAATCGAAGTTTAAAAGCCAACAGCAAGAGAAACTGCAGAAACACATGGCGATTGAACAATAAATTATGTTACAACATGTGCAAATTAGTAAAAGAAGTTCAGCACGTCACATGATAAGAATGACAGTATCAACCTCGATAGATGGAGGAAGCCTTTGAAAAACTAACCCATTCTTGATTAAATCGATTAAATCCGTGAACAAACCAGAAACAGAGAGCTCACACCTGCACATTATACAGGCTCCTGTGATAATCCTATCAGCAGTATTATGCTAAAAGTGGAATAACGAAAATTAGTCCCTCTAACAGCAGGATTGAGCCGAGAGTGGCCATTCTCTCAACTGCCATTTAATGCAGGGCTTGAGTCCTCAGAGAAATAAGACAAGAGACAAAAAAAAAATTAATAATAATAAAGCTATAAACAGGAAAGGAGGAAGTCAAGTTACCCTATTTGTAGATGAAATGCTTCTACATTATAATCCCACAGGGCCGGCAGAGCACTTGCCTAACATATGCCAGGCTCTGGATTTGATCCTCTGAACCACACACCCAAAAAAAGGCTCTGAAATCTATCCAGGGTCCTGCAGGATGTCTCTGCAGGTAACAGCGCTGGCTGCACACGACTGATGATCTGAGTTCTAGCCCAAGAACTGCACAGATAGGGGAACACCGAGGCAAGCCTTTGCAATCCCAACACAGGACTCAGCAGGAAGCTGGTAGGCCAGCTACTACCCAGCATGGCAGAAACTACGGGAAAGCCTCTGCCCCAGCAGGATGGAAGAAAAGAACAGACTTTAAAGGTTACCCTAAGCTCTTCTTCCATACCCAGTGTGCCATTCTGTCCCTCTCCCACTTGGAAAAGACCAAGAGAAGCTGTGGGAGAGCATCTCTGGGTTTAAGTAAGCAGAGTAGTTGGTGGAAATATGCTTGCACACCTCTGAATATACCCATATTATGCACTGTGCGTTGGTGAAGCACATAATGATAATTATAGTACAGTAAAGCCATTCCTGAAGAGAAAAAGTGTGATGCCACAGTCACATAGACCAAAAATTTTTGGTTCATGTCCTGAATTGATGTGGGCAAAAAAGTTTCTTGGAGAAGAAATTTTAGTTTACTATGTGCTAATATAGCTCTCTCTCTCTCTTTCTCTCTCTCTCTTTCTCTCCTTTCTCTCTCTCTCTGTATATGTGTGAGAGACAAAGACCTTATGAGATCTCTAATATTCATAATTCATCTTATCCTAACTAATTTCCTCAAACAGATGATTCTAAGACTTTCTATTCAAACATTTTTAAATACAACCGAACCTAAATCAAAAATTATCAACAAAATGTTGGGTGAAAAGAAAATTACCCTGACCTGATTACTAACATTGTTCAAATGCACAAAAATGTCACACCGTACCCCAAAATATATACAGTGTCACATGGTGCACTGAAATATATACAATGTGTCTATAAGGTAAGTATTTATGAAATCCTTAAAGAGAATGAAAGTCACAGAACCCCACATAAAATATGTACAGTGTGGCTATAAGGTAAGCATATACCACATCCCTAAGGAACATGAATGTCACAGATCCCATATCAAATCTTGGTGTAACTTTAAAAACTGTTCATCAAGGTGTTTGTAACACTCAGGATAAGGAAAGGGCAGCCAGAGTTTGCCTTAGCCTAACTGCTACTCGCCTTATGGGATGGTTCAAAGCATAGTCTTTCTTTGAGTCTCCTCTACGTTCCAAATTAACAAATGTAAGAGATGTTCCCTCCAAAGCAGAGGCAGCAGAAGCCTCTCTGAGAAGGCAGTATGTTCCCCTCCTGTTCCTGAGCTGTGAGACTGGCCCTTCCAGGTATGATCACAATAGTGCAACTTAAGGCTGTTTGGCTCTGCTGACACAGCCATGGCCACTGGAAACAGCGAGAATCAGGAAGCCAGCACACATGCTTGACATGGATCCCGCACAGCTGTGCCCAAGGCTGCTGTCACTGTCCTTCTGTCTCTAACTTCTAGGGTTTAGTCTCTGTGCATTGCATTCTTGGGGACTTTCTGCAATGTCGTTCATTTTATGTCTTCTCCTGAGAATAATTATGTCTGCGTCTTTTTAGAAAAATCCTAAAATTAAGTTTTTCTGGCCACTGTCTGGAAGTCTTCCTTATGCCCTGGAGATGATTAAGCACAGATAAGCACACAGCTAGGTGAGGCCATTACTCCAGAAATCTTCTGGGGTGTCTGCTCCTGAGCTAACTCAAACAGCATCATTGGTGAAGAGTAAGGAGAGACAATTAACAAACTCTGACTGGCCAGGGGAAAAGGTTATAGATTCAAGTCTCTTTTTTATTATAGATTCTCTATAGTTATAGGGCTAAAATAATAAGCTCTGTTCTGTTTGTATTTTCTAATTGTAACTGAACTTATAACCCTGGACATATAACTAAAAATCAAACACATAATCTGTAATTGTTAGATAATCCACAAGCCTGTCTTTGTTCTGTGAACCTTGTATAAATAAAGAAGCACCAGATTGCTACACATTCAGAACTGCTAAATCCTCTTGGCCATCCCCTGACTCACCCTCTCCCCTCAGGGACTCCTTATTCCTCTACTGTGTCAGCCTGACCTCTCTGGCCCCCTGAAAAGGCCCCCAGGGCTTACAGCTATCAGCAACTCCAGTTCCAGAGGATCCAGTGCCCTCTCTGGCCTCCATGGACACTAGGCTTGCAAGCAGTGTACCTAAACACATGCAAACAAATCACCGGTACACATAAAATAATAATGAATCAATTGCCTTAAAGTGTAACTGAATTCAGCTTTGAGCTGCATTCATGCAGCTGTGTCCATTCTGATTTCTCTGTGTCCACTGCTTTCTCACAGCAACTCTCCATTTTGTTTGCATTTTATTTTCCATTTATCGAATTTCTACTCCTTCCAAATACTTCATGGATGCTTAGCCACTGTACACACATGAACAGCTTCTGCATGTGTGAGCGTCCTAACAAGCATTGATACAAGAGAGCGCACTAGGTTGGAGAGGTGTATGCTCACCTCATAACAGGGCAATCGCCCATGTAAACACCCAGGCCTGGACACACAGCGCTTAAATAAAATGTGTTTCGAAAACCTAATGGAGCGATTACATGTCTAGTATTACTCAAGAAGCTGGCATTATGGATACACAATCCACTAAAAGGTTTACAATCTAGTTATTTTGGCCTTTAATTTTTCTGTCTGTTCAAACCTTTTCTGGCAGCACTATCTGAGTAACAATTATAAGATGTTGGTGTGTATCTGTACATCAAACCAGAGGTTGCTGGACAAATTTTATAATATGGGATAAAGAAGAATAACAAGTTGTTCAGCTCCCTTAAGTCCCAGTGTTAACAGAGTTCTTCTGTGCTCATGGTACCTCCTGCTCCATAAACTTTTACCAGTCCAACATCGGCTGTGTTGATTCACACATTTGGAGATCAGAAGTTGTGCATCATCAACCAGCCCTGAACAGGGGACCCTCCATGGACTGTATGCCTTGACCAGTGAGTTTGCATTTCACACTTGCAAATGAAGCTGCCTGAGATTTCCTGGCCCTCCCCCGCCCCCTTCAGCTCCTGCTCCCCACACTCACCTCTGTCAGATGCAGGGGCCTGGGACTAGAGCTGCTGCTCTGGCCTCCCAAAGGCACCTGAGGCTCTGGCTTCTGCCTGGCCCAGTCCTGGACCCTCTGCAGCCCTCTCTCTGTCCACAAGACCTGGAGGGGAAAAATGGAGGGAGCAGGGGAAGGGGCCACACCCTGGGCAGAGGGCACCTGGTGGAGCCTGATAAGCTTCCAGAGAGCTGTGCAGAGGTCCCTGTGCCCTGGGTCAGGCCCATATCAATGCTGGACCATGAGAAGCCAGCATCTAGGAGAAGATAAAAGTAAAATAACGGTTTCTGTGGTGGTGTTTTTTTTTTTTCTTTTTCCTTTCTTTCTTTTTTTTTTCTAAGATGAGGAAAGATAAACAGGTGGTGAATGTTTGCTCAACACAGAAAGGGACAAAAAAAACATGGCAGAGGATGTTATTTGTTAAGCACCTAGGTTGTTAACACAATTTAACTGAAAGCTTCTTTTTATAGCACAAGAGACCAGCTGAGAAATAATTCATTGTTCATGATGGTAATCTCTATTTAGAGGCTCTGAGACAGGTCTGGGTGCCAGGGGCTCTGCCTCTAAGAGAACAAGAAGAGGGAGGGGTGATCAAGCCTCCCCTGTTAACCTGCCTCAGATGGTGCCCAGAGCCCAGGAGACTTCACAGCCCAGAAAGTTAAAGGCTAAAGAGTGAGCTTCACTACTCAAAAAGCTGTCAGAATCCTAGGGTGGATTAGGGAGGGGCACACAGTCCTCCCTCCTGCCCTGCCCCCACCACACACACTTAGCTGAGGAGGTGGAATGAGCTGAGGATGGCAGGCAGGGCAGGTCAGTTTCCTTCAGCAGGGTGGTCCTTGGTGTGCTGACTGTGCAGGGGGTGTTTACACCCGTGAATACATGATGGGCAGCACTGGCTGGACCCAGTGGGCTGTAGAAGAAGGGGAAGGAGAGGAAATGTCCAGGGAAGTGGGGAGGGGGGTGGGAGGAAGGAAGAAAGGGAGGGAGAGAAGGAGGGGAAACACCAAGACGGAGAAGTTGCAGTTTGAAGGGGAACTGAGGGGAATTTATCAGAAGGTGGAGTGGAGGGTGCCTGATGGCGGATGTAATTAAAATCCATCATATCTGAAATTCTCTTATTTCTCAAAGAATAATAATGTTACAAGTTTTTGTTGAAGTTAATATCTATTGGAGTACAAGATAAATACAAAGACAAAACAAGCTGGGCCAGTGGCCTGGCTATAGTACCATGGGGACCTGAGTTCAGATCTCCAGCACCCAAAAGCCCAATAACACAAAGGGGGTTATTGGAGGGTCCCGGGGCAGACATTCAAGTTGAAAGTGTCCAAGTTCTGCCTCTCTGAAGGCAAAGGCTTCGCCTACAGAAGTGTTTCAGCTTGTCCAGCAGGGTATGTCTTCCTGTCCCAAGCTCTGCTCCAGCTGCCCTGAGTGGGTCCACAAGGCCTGTCTTACCCTTCTCTGTCACTTGGAGCCTCTTGTACCAACAACTCATAAGGAGGTAGCCCAAGTCTCTGCCAGGATCTTTGTTTAAGAATCTCTGCCTCTGGGAGCAGTATTAATTCTGGTCATATAGGGAACAGCCTGTCAAACTTGCTTTTTAAAATTATTTTTCTTAAATTGGCTTAAAAAATTGTAGATTTCCACACGGGTTTTTTTTCTTACAGATTTAGTTTCAGGTGATCTTTCCTCTACCCCCTCTCCTCCTTTTCCTCCCCTTCCAACATGTAAACCTTTATATATATATATATATATATATATATATATATATATATATATAT
>NW_026590463.1:56294-67257 GCF_907164565.1 Psammomys obesus
TATATATATATATATATATATATATATATATATATATATATATATTCTCTATTTTTTTGTCCCTCCCCAGCAATGGCTCTTTTCATGCTTCCTGGCTTCCACAGGCATCCAAGACAAATACACACATCTAAAAATTAAGGTAGGATCCACATTTGAGAGGGATAGTTTGTCTTCCCACATCTGGATTATCCTACTGACACATGATCTTAAACTAACATAACCTCGGAAGGTGTAAGTCAAAATTAATTGTCACGTGGCAGATAACCACTGTGTCTTGTCAAAACAAAGCAAATAACGCAAGGTTAGTCTGCCCTTCACCCAGCATCAATGAAGTTGTAGGTTTTGCCTTTAAAAAAGGCTGTACCTCTGACCTTCAGCACCAAGAGTCTTTGGGGCCTGAGCCCACTCTTGGTCAATGGCCAAAATTCAAGGACTTTTAAATGCTTACATGGCTAAATTAGCATGGTGGTCCGTATCTTCCTGGCATAGATTTCTTATAGTACCACACTTCCACTACATTCATCTCCAGTGCCACCCGAGCCCTGGACATCTAGACGGTTTCCACGTCCTCTCTATTATGACCAGGGCAGCAAAAAACACAAAGGTGCAAGCAGAACACAGAGTCCCTATGTGGAGGAGGAACCTTCCTCAGAAGCTACACACTTGACAGGGGAATAAGAGCTACAATACACATAAAAAAGGCGTAAACAGCAAGAGCAAGTGATAGAGTAAAGAACACACTATAGAACTCTCAACAGAACACGCACATGCACACATGGGGGAAAACAATGGCTTTAAAAACTTCTCAACACCCTTAGCCATCGGGGACTTGTAAATTAAACTATTTTGGGGTCCATTTTACTCCAGTGAAAATGGGCAGCATTGAGAAAGCGATGACACCTAATGATGGTGAGGATGTGGGAAAAGTGGAAGCTTTCCCACTGTTGGTGGAAGAGTAAGCCAGGACAGGTGCCGGAGGAATCAACATGGAAATTGCTCAGGTGGCTAACAATAGTACTACCACATAAGTGAGTCTATCTTGCTCAATGGAACAACTATTTCATTGACTTACGTACCCCCAACTGTACCAGCACTGAACTGTTTCCTGATTCTATGTCTCTGTTGTATAACTTGAAATCAAGCATGGTGATATCTCTAGCATTAGTATTGTTGTTCTGGATTGCTTGCAATTTCTAAGATTTTTTTTTTTTTATAATTTTAAGACACCTTTCTATCTCTGTGAAGAATTGGGGAGTTTTAGTAGAGATTTTATTGAACCTACAGATTTTTTTTTTTTTTGTAGAAAAAAACAACAGCATTTTTTGTGTGTGAGAGGTCTTCCTTCTTCTGGGATCTTCCTCAATTCCTTTCATCAGTGTTTTTAAGTCTTTATCATGGAGATCATTTATTTCCTTGTTTAGGTTTATTCCAAGGTATTTTGTTATTTTGAGACTCCTGGGAACAAAATTGTTTCCTTGATTTCTTTCTCAGTGCACTTGTGGGCTATAGGAAAGCTACTGATTTTTGTGTATTAATTCTGTATCCTAACACTGGAAAGGATACAGAATTTATTAGCACTCAGAATTTCTGGTGAGTGTTCAGGTCTGTTATGTGTGGACTCATGCTCTCTGCAAACAAGGAGATTCTGACTTCTCCCCTTCTCATCTGTGTCTGTTCCTTTCTCTTGTCTCACTGCTTTAGCTAAGACTTTAAGCACTGTACTGAGTAGGACTAGAGAGTGCAGACTGCCTGGCCTTATTCCTATCTTAGCAGAAATGCCTTGAGCTTCTCCAGGTGTCATGCTGTTGGCTGCAGGTCATCCAGGCTGGATCATGCTGAGAGACATTTCCTCCATTCAGTCTCCTCAGGGTTGTTTTCATGAAAAGGTGTTGGATTTTGTCAAGGTCCTTTCCAACATCTATGGAAATGATCATTTAATTTTTGTCCTTGAGTTTATTTATGTGATGTACTATGTACTATATTTATATATAATGAGCCATCTCTAAATCTATAGAATGAAGAGATTCATTCACAATTCAATCCCAATGAAAAACTGTTTTCATGTGTTCTTGAAATTAGTTTGCAAGTATTTTACTGAAAATGTTTGTGTCTTTGATCACCGATTGTTTTTATATTCTTCTCTCTTTCTCTATTCTTGGTATCAGTGTTAACTAGCACTATAAGATGAATCTGAAACTATTCCTTCCTTTCCTATTTTAAGGGGTCTCTTGAGAAAACTTAGTGATAGTTCTGTGAAGACCTGCTAGAATTCTACACTGGCTCTATTTGAGCCTGGACCATTCGTCTTGGCATATTACCACTTCTATCTCATGCACATTCTTTAACTCATCTGGATTTGACATTGCAGCAATAATAAACTGCACCACGGTATTTTAAAAAGGGAAGGCAAGTTGCATTGAGGAGGACTTGGCAAGAATGCTAACACATTGCCAACTTATCCATCTGGGTTTTGTTTTTTATTTTTGTTTTTTTTTTTGTTTTTTGTTTTTTTTATCCATACTAAGTAGTCCTGGGAACTCCCTTCTCCCATCTCTCTCATGCACAGAGAACTTGCCTATGAAACCCAAAATGAAGCCAAGGGCGTTTCTCTAAATTCCAAAGGAAACAGAAACTACAAAACAAGTTCAGATCACCCAGCTAAGGGGATTTCCACTGTGTTGTCTGATGGAAGGCGTGGCTGTCACTGTCCTGGTTTCACATCAGTTGTCCATAGTTGCTCAAAGAGAATTTGGACATTGTTTGTAATTGTTTTAAGCATGGTTTGTTTATTTTATCTCTTTTTAAAGAGGGTGATGCTGTCCTTAGTTTGGAAGCAGATACCAACTGCTGTTGCATTCACATAGGGTAAAATTTATTTCCTTGTTAGTAGGGTGGCCAGGGACCACAGGGCCCATATTTTGGGTTCTTAAATCTCACACATAAGAAAGATCAAGAATCACAGAGTGAAAGAGAGCACACACTGCAGGGAATAGCTAAAGGATCCGCCATGCTTGCTAGTCTGTGTTCAAGGTAGGCTTTATCCTATTCTGAAGGTCCCTAGAACAGGTTTCCTGGGGACCAGATTCCTGTACAGGTGATTGGCAGGCCCTGTGGGATCTTCCTCCTATGTGTGGGGGGTGTTTACTCCACCTACTGAGGAGAAGGCTGTGCACAAGAGCAGGAAGCTAACATTCTGCATGGGTGCCCATCCACGTGGCTGGCTTCAGGAATGTGCTGAAGGCACCAACCTTGGCGCTACCTAGGCAAGCAGCACCCCAGGAACAGGAGACCAAAGCTCAGCCTAGCACAGGCTTACCAACAGATGTACGCATTCTCGGCAGGAACCTCAGGATATTTTTGGAAAAACAAAGTCAGTATCCAGACAAGAAGAAAATACTTAAAGGCAGATGTGAGCACCAAAACCAGCAGGCCTTCAATTAACGCACAGAAATTCTGTTTTGGAAACCCTATGGCTGAAGATGGCAGAGATGTTGTCTTTACGATTAACATGCAGTTGTCATAGCATTTGTCATTCACCTATTCAGGTGACAGTTGTCTCGGTGAGGTTCCAAACCAGACAGCCACTCCAGTTGCTAGGAAATGTTTCAGCTCCATGAAATTCAGATGCCTCCAGACATATAGGACTGTAGTCTGATGTTTCCAAAGTACGTTAGGTATGTTGGTTTAACTGTAAGAAATTTCTCCACCATCAATTTTTGGATATAGAGTCTTTAAATTGGGCTTTTTTTATTTTTATTTTTTCCAAGAATGGAAAGGTAGATGAGTTCCTAAATATTGTCTCTTTTTTTATTTAGTTTTTATTAATTACACTTTATTCACTTTGAATCCCCCCATAAGCCCCTCCCTTCTCCCCTCCAGATCTCACCCACCCTCCCCCTTCTTCACACATGCCCCTCCCCAAGTCCACTGATAGTGGAGGTCCTCCTCTCCTTCCTTCTGATCTTAGTCTATCAGATCTCATCAGGAGTGGCTGCATTGTCATCTTCTGTGACCTGGTAAGGCTGTTCCCCCCTCAGGGGGAGGTGATCAAAGAGCAGGCCAATCAGTTTATGTCAGAGGCAGTCCCTCTTCCCATTACTATGTAACCCTCTTGGACATTAAACTGCTATGGGGTACATCTGTGCAGGGGTTCTAGGTTATCTCCTGTTACTTGGTTAGAGTATGAGTCTCTGGGAAGACCCCTGTGTTCAAATTTTCTGGTTCTGTTGCTCTCCTTATGGAGTTCCTGACCTCTCCATACCTTACTATTTCCCACCTCTTACATAAGATTCCCTGCACTCTGCCCAACAGTTGGCCATAAGTCTCAGCATCTGCTTTGATAGTCTGCAGGGCAGAGCCTTTCAGAGGCCCTCTGTGGCAGGTTCCTAGCTTGTTTCCTGTTTTCTTCCTCTTCTGATGTCTTTCCTCTTTGCATTTCGGGATGGGGACTGAGCATTTTAGTCAGAGTCCTCCCTCTTAATTAATTTCTTTAGATGTACAGATTTTAGTAGGTTTATCCTATATTACATCTCTATATGAGTGAGTATACACCGTTTGTGTCTTTCTGTTTCTGGGACATCTCACTCAGGATGATCTTTTCCAGGTCCCACCATGTACCTGCAAATTTCATGATTTCCTTGTTTTTCATTGCTGAGTAATATTCCATTGTGTAGATGTACCACAATTTCTGCATCCATTCTTCAGTTGAGGGTCACCTGGGCTGTTTCCAGCTTCTGGCTATTACAAATAAAGCTGCTACAAACATGGTTGAGCAAATGTCCTTATTGTGTACTTGAGCCTCTTTTGGATATATGCCTAAGAATGATATGGTTGAATCTAGAGGAAGTGCTATTCCTAGTTGTCTGAGAAAGCACCAGATTGCTTTCCAGAGTGGTTGTACAAGTTTACATTCCCACCAGCAGTGGAGGAGGGTTCCCCTTTCTCCACAGCCTCTCCAGCATGTGTTGTCACTTGAGATTTTCATCTTGGCCATTCTTATGGTCGTTTTGATTTGCATTTCCCTAATGGCTAATGACATTGAACATTTCATTAAGTGTTTCTCTGCATTCGATATTCCGCCTCAGAGAATTCTCTGTTTAGCTCTGTTCTCCATTTTTTAAGTGGATTACTCGGTTTGCTGCTTTTCAGCTTCTTCAGTTCGTTATATATACTGGATATTAACCCTCTGCCAGATAAACTCTTGGTGAAGATTCTTTCCCAATCTGTAGGCAGTCGCTTTGTTTTGATAACATGTCCTTTGCTTTACAGAAGCTTTCAGTTCCATGAGGTCACATTTATTGATTGTTGCTCTTAGAGCCTGTGCTGTTGGTGTTCTGTTCAGGAAGTTGTCTCCTGTACCAATGAGTTCTAGGGTCTTCCTCACTTTTTCTTCTAACTGATTCAATGTGTCTGGTTTTATGTTGAGGTCTTTGATCCACTTGGACTTCAGTTTTGTGCAGGGTGATAAGTATGGATCTATTTGCATTTTTCTACATGTAGACATCCAGTTAGACTAGCACCATTTGTTGAAGATGCTATGTTTTTCCATTGTATGGTTTTGGTGTCTTTGTCAAAGATCAGGTGTCCATAAGTTTGTGGGTTTATTTCTGGGTCTTCTGTTTGGTTCCGTTGATCCACCATTCTGTTTCTATGCCAGTACCATGCAGTTTTTATAACTGTTGCTCTATAGTACAGCTTAAGATCAGGGATGGAGATATCTCCAGAAGATCTTTTATTGTAGAGGATTGTTTTAGCAATTCTGGGTTTCTTGTTATTCCATATGAAGTTGAGAATTTTTCTTTCCAGGTCTATAAAGAATTGTGTTGGTAATTTGATGGGAATTGCATTGAATCTGTAGATTGCTTTTGGTAAGATGACCATTTTTACTATGTTAATCCTGCCAAGCCATGAGCATGGGAGATTTTTCCATCTTCTGATATCTTCTTCTAATTCTTTCTTCAGAGACTTAAAATTTTTTTTTCATACAAGTCTTTGACTTGCTTGGTTAGGGTTACAGCAAGGTACTTTATGTCATTTGTGGCTATTGCGAAGGGCGTTGTTTCCCTAATTACTTTCTCAGTCCTTTTGTCTTTTGTATACAGGAGGGCTACTGAATTTTTTGAGTTAATTTTGTATCCAGCCACTTTGCTGAAGGTGTTTATCAGCTGTAGGAGTTCCCTGGTAGAGTTTTTGGGGTCACTCAGGTATACTATCATATCATCTGCAAATAGTGATACTTTGACTTCTTCCTTTCCAATTTGTACCCCCTTGATCTCCTTCAACTGTCTTATTGCTCTAGCAAGGACTTCCAGAACTATGTTGAAGAGATAATGGAGAGAGTGGGCAGCCTTGTCTTGTCCCTGATTTCAGTGGGATTTCTTTAAGTTTCTCTCTGTTTAGTTTAATGTTGGCTATGGGCTTGCTGTATATAGCCTTTACTATGTTTAGACATGTGCCTTGTATCCCTGATCTCTCCAATAATTTAAACATGAATGGATGTTGGATTTTGTCAAATGCTTATTCAGCATCTAGGGAGATTGTCATGTGTTTTTTTTTCTTTCAGTTTGTTAATATGGTTGACCACATTGATGGATTTCCGTATATTGAACCACCCCTGCATACCTGGGATGAAGCCTACTTGGTCATACTGGATGATATCTTTTATGTGTTCTTGTAGTCAGTTTGCCAGTATTTTCTTGAGTATTTTTGCATCAATGTTCATAAGGGAGATTGTCCTGAAATTCTCTTTTTTTGTTGGGTCTTTGTGAGGTTTAGGTACCAAGGTGACTGTGGCTTCATAGAATGAGGTTGGTAGTGTTCCTTCTGTTTCTATTTTGTGGAATACTTTGAAGAGAACTGGAGTTAGCTCTTCTTTGAAGGTCTGGTAGAATTCTGCACTGAAACCATCTGGTCCTTGGATTTTTTTGGATGGGAGACTTTTGATGACTGCTTCTATTTCCTTGGGGGATATACCACTATTTAATTGCTTTACCTAGTCTTGATTCAGCTTTGTTAAGTGGAATCAATCAATAAATTGTCCATTTCATTTAGATTTTCACATTTTGTGGCATATAGACTTTTGAAGTAAGTCCTTATGATTGTTTGGATTTCCTCAGTGTTTTTAGTTATGTCCCCCTTTTCATTTCTGATTTTGTTGATTTGGATGGTGTCTCTCTGTCTTTTAGTTAGCTTAGCTAAGGGTTTGTCCATCTTGTTGATTTTCTCAAAGAACCAGCTCTTGGTTTCATTGATTCTTTGAATTGTTTTATTTGTTTCTAATTGATTGATTTCAGCCCTGAGTTATTATTTCCAGCAATCTACTCCTTTTTGGTTTGTCTGCTTCTTCTTTTTCTAGGGTTTTCAGGTGAGCCATTAAGTTGCTTGAAAGAGCTGTCTTGATTTTCTACTTGAAGGCACTTAGTGCTATGAACTTTCCTCTTAGCACTGCTTTCATTGTGTCCCACAAGTTTGGGTATGTTGTGCCTTCATTTTCATTGAATTTTAGGAAGACTTTAATTTATTTCTTTATTTCTTTCCTGACACATCTGTCATTTAGTAGCAAGTTGTTCAGTTTCCATGTGTGTGTAGGATTTTTGCTATTTCTGTTGTTGTTGAGGTCCAGCTTTATTCCACGGTGATCAGATAGGATACAAGGGATTATTTCAATCTTCTTATATCTGTTGAGGCTCCCTTTGTGACCAACTATATGGTCTATTTTGGAGAAGGTTTCATGAGGTGCTGAGAAGAAGGTAAATTCTTTTGTGTTTGGGTGTAAGGTTCTGTAAATGTCTGTTAGGTCCATTTGATTCATGACCTCTGTCAGAGTTATTGTTTCTTTGTTTAATTTCTGTTTTGTTGACCTTTCCTTTGTTGAGAGTGGGGTGTTGAAGTCTCCCAGTATTAATGTGTGGGGATCTAGGTGTGGTTTAAGTTTTATCAATGTTTCTTTTACAAATGTGGGTGCCCTTGTATTTGGGGCATAGATGTTCAGGATTGTGATGTCTTCCTGGTGGAATTTTCCCTTGATGAGTATGAAGTGTCCTTCCCCATCTCTTTTGATTAATTTTGGTTGAAAGTCTATTTTATCAGATATTAGAATGGCTACCCCTGCTTGCTTCTTGGGTCCATTTGCTAGGAAAGTGGTCTTCCAACCCTGTATCCTAAGGTATTGTCTATCTTTGTGATTTAGGTGTGTTTCTTGTATGCAACAGATTGCTGGGTCTTGTTTATGCATCCATTCTGTTACTCTGTGTCTTTTTATTGGAGAATTAAGTCCATTGATGTTGAGAGAGATCAATGACCAATGGCTGTTAGATCCTTTGATTTTGATGTTGGCTGTGGTCATAAGGTTGTGTGCTTGGTTGCTTTTTGTTTTACTGTAGTGAGGTTATTTATTTCCTGTGTTTTCTTGAAAGTAGCTAGTTTTCTTGGGTTGTATTTTCCCTTCTAGTGTCTTCTGTAATGCTGGATTTCTGTGTAGGTATTGTTGAAATTTTTTTTGTCATTGGATATCTTGTTTTCTCTGTCTATGAGGACTGAGAGTTTTGCTGGGTATAGTAGCCTGGGCTGACATCTGTGTTCTCTTAGGGTCTCCATAATATCCATCCAGGCCCTTCTGGCTTTCATAGTTTCTGTTAAAAAGTCAGGTGTGATTCTAATGGGTTTGCCATTATATGTTACTTGGCCTTTTTCCCTTGCAACTTTTAGTATTTTTTCTTTGTTCTGTATACTTACTGTTTTGATTATTATGTGGTGGGAGGATTTTCTTTTCCAGTCTAATTTATTGGGTGTTCTGTAAGCATCTTGTATTCTTATTGGCCTTTCCTTTAAGTTGGGGAAATTTTCTTCAATGATTTTGTTGAAAATATTTTCTGGCCCTTGGAGCAGGGAATCTTCTTTTTCCTTTATTCCTATTATTCTTAGGTTTTGTCTTTTTATGTTGTCTTGAATTTCTTGGATGGTCTGTGTCAGGAATTTTTTTATATTTAACATTTTCTTTGACAGATACATCTATTTCTTCCATTGTATCTTCCACACCTGAGATTCTTTCTTCCATCTCTTGTAGTCTATTGATTATGCTAACCTCTGTAGTTCCTGTTTTCTTCCTTAAGTTCTTTCTCTCCACAATTTCCTCCATTTGTGTTTTCTTTAATTTTTCCAATTCTATCTTCAGATTTTGAGCTGTTTTGTTGATTTCCTTCACCTGTCTGACTGTATTTTCCTTCAATTCCTTCAGCTGTTTGTTTGAAAAATCCTCTGTTTCTTTTATTTCTTTCAGTGATTTAAGCATTTCCTCTCTAAAGGCCACAAACAGTTTGGCTACAACTTCCTGTATTTCTTTACGGATGGCCATATTCTGTTTGAGTTTATCTTCCTCTAGGTCTTTACGCATTTTACTTGTTTCCTCTGTTATCCTCTTCATGAGCATAGATGTTAGGTCATCTTCTTGCATTTCAATTATACTGGGGTGTCCAGGGCTACTTGCCCCTGGATAACTGGGTTCTGGAGATGCCATATTGCTCTGTCTTTTGTTGGTTGAGCTTTTATGCTGACCTCCAACCATTAGGCTATCTTGGGTGTTTGGAGTTAGTTTCTGGTGGTTCCTGGAATCCTGTGGTGGAGAGAATCCCCTTGGCAGGAAGATGGTTTTTCCTGAAGGAAGCCTCCTTCGCTTTTTGGGTATGGTCACTGTATGGCTGGTGTTTTTCAGGAGTTGCCACAGCTCACCTCAGGCCTAGAGACCTGAGTGGTAACCATGGTACTTGTTAGTCAAGAGGGCTCTCCTCTCACCCAGAGAAGTCCTGGAGACAGCTGCCCTGCTTCTGGGTTTCTTGCTGTAAATTTAGCGAGCTGCTGCTGTAAACCTGTGTGTCACGTGGTTTGATCAGTTTTGTTAGGAATAACTGGTTGCCCCTTGGAGCAGTATCTGGAGGTTGATCTCAGAGATCCCGGGCTTTGTTGGTCTAAGGTTGGACCTCTGTGACCCAATACCCAAGTGGTAATCTGTGGCAGGTGAGTACCACTCTCCTGGTAACAGCAGGCTATCTGGTACATAGCAGGACCCTGGGTTGGGCCAGTCTGCGGGACCTTTTCCAGGGATATACTGGGTGGCCTAAGTCCATCCCCTTTGCTTTGTTCCCTGTGAGGATTTCTCCTGACAGTGACTCCAAGTCTCTGGTGCCCTGGGGCATGCAGTTCTGTCTGTGAGGAATAGTTGGTACAGAGCAGGTCTCTGGGCTGGCAGCTTGCATGCCTACCTGCAGGTTTTCGGGACCTTTCCCAGGGATATACTGGATGACCTAATTCAGGTCCCCGTTTCCTTCCTTCCCTGTGGGGTTTACTCCCAACAGGGACTCCCAGTCTCTGTTGCCCTGGGTTGCACAGCTCTGTCTGTGCTGGAGAGCTGGGCATACAACTCTCTGTGCTCACAGCTTGAGCCCAGTTCAGTGATGGCAGATTGTACCCACCAGTCTCTGAAAACTTTTCCAGGTAAAGATTGGGTGACCCATGGCCAGTCCCATTGCCTTCCTTCCCTGTGGGATTTTCTCATGACTGGGGGTCCCAGTCTCTGGTGTTTTTGTGCCCACCATTCAGCCTGGGCAGGTGATCAGGACATGCAGGTGTGTGGCTCTGGTCTAGTGACCTAGTGCCTGAGGGACCCGGGATCTTTTCCAGGTTCTGGCTCGGTGACCTGAGAGGGGACCTGACTGATTCCCATGCTTTGGGAGTTTCCACTCACCTGGGAAACACAATTGCTGTTGTTTTAGGGCCAAGAGGTCAGTCTCTTGGTCGCTGTACAGAAAATGTTGTCCTGCTCCTCAGATGCAGTGTTCTCCTGGCACTGCCAACTTGTCCCTAGATATTGTCTCTTATGTAAGTAGCTCTTAGATGCTTTCAGTTTGCATCTGAATCTGCTGACTGGCAGGGCCATTTCAGGCAGTCTGGAATGGACTGAGGAGTTGGT
>NW_026590464.1:0-12765 GCF_907164565.1 Psammomys obesus
TCCTCCCCTACAGTGACATCTCCTTCTGGCATTAAATAAACCTGTCTCCTTTTTCAGCTGTAAGTAATGACACTGCTTTCTTGTTTATCTTACCCTCTTGTTTATCTAACCCTCTCAGACCGCTGAAAGAATGGAATCCAAGATATTGAGATTTTCCTAAGAATCTCATGTTCAGCAAAGTAAAACAGTAAAGCCTGGTGCAAATGGAAAAGTTTGTGTCCTGAAGAGAGATTTCACAAAGTTCTGACAACTGGTCACATGACCTTGCAGGAGAAAGAAGCTGAGGTGATAATACTGGGTTGGGCCACAGCCTGACTGAGACTGCAATAGCTCTAAAGACAGCTTACCTTCTGTTTAAAACTGAACCCCATGCTAGTAATAGAAGGGTGGGCTTGGGTGATTGTCACCTGGGATTCTTCGTTCCATTTCTAATGTGACTTCATTGAATCCATCTCTTTTACCTCCTTTGCATTACTACTTCCTTAACTGACCTATCCCTGCCTTCTAGATAAGTGTTGTTAGGGCTGCCAGTGTCCAGGTTCTTATCCTAACAACCCTTTGGGCAACCACTCAGACCAAACCACAACTCAGAGATCATAAAGCCAAAAGTAGAGACGGAAGCTGACAGCCTCCTCACGAGGACAGCTGTGAGCAGAGCAGGGACCTGATGCCACTGGTTCTCATGGGGTACCCTAGTGGTGCTAAGGTCCTATACTCTAGCCATAGCACCACCATGTTCCTGTGAGAACAGGTCTCAACACTGGGCTGCTTCTTCTATGTGCACACGGACATGAACTCACTTTAAAACTTTTTAAAGATGAAGACATTTTCAAAAGAGGGGCCAAAAATATAGACTCTATATGTTCTATTGATACTGCAAGCATGGGATGATGGATTAGTGGGATAGTCATGACAATAAAATTAAGCCCCCTACTCAAACTGCCCCAGTCCCATCCTCCCTCCCTCTTAGCCTCATCCCTTTCCCCTAGTCCACTGAAAGAGAGAGCTCTCAATTTTTGCCATCTGCCCATAGATTGTATTAGTACTATCTTTAGTACTATCTTTAGACAGCTCAGCTAACATGCAAGAACATAAAACATGGTTCATGGGGGCTGGAGAAGTGGCTCAGAGGTTAAGAGCACTGGGTGTTCTTCCAAAGGTCCTAAGTTGAATTCCCAATAACCACATGGTGGCTCACAACCATCTATAATGAGATCTGCTGCCCTCTTTCTGGTGTGCAGGCAGGACATTGCATACATAATAAATCTTAAAAAAAAAAAAAACAAAACAAAAAACGTCATTCATTGTTTGCATGAGGCCACTTCATGTGCTTAAACTCAGATAAAAGGGTTAAAAGCTTTAATATTCATTGATATCTACCTCTTCCAGCTCCTACTTGTCTCGCTGTCTCTGTTTTTTCTCCTCCTTCTCCTTAATTGCTTGTCTCATTGATTTGTTAAAATACATGAGAAAGTCACCTTAAAGAAGGAGGGGCTTATTTTGGCTCCCATTTTGTTTAATTTTTGTATTTTTCTTCAAAATTTATTCATTATATATCCTGATTGAAGCCCCTTCCCTTAACTCCCCCAATCCCATCCTCCCTCTCTCTTTGCCTCATCCCTTTCCCCTAGTCCACTGAAAGAGGGAGTTCTCCACTTTTGCCATCTTCCCATAGCTTGTTAAGTCTCATCAGGACTGCTTGGAACTTCTTACTCTGTGGCCTAGCAAGGCTGCATCATCAGGGGCAAGTGATGAGAGAGAGGTCAACTGAGTTCATGATAGAGGCAGCCCCTGATCCTCTCATCAAAGATCCACCTGAAACTAAGCTGCCATTCAGACAAATCTGAGCAAGGTGTCTAGTTCCTCTCCAGGCATGGTCCTCCATTGGTGCACCAGTCTCGGCAGGATCCCCTGACCTCAGATCTTTTAGTTTTGTTGATCTCCTTATGTGTTACCATGTTCCCTCGATATCTTTTAATCCCACCCCTTTCTTCTTCCATAAGACTCTCTGCCCTCTGCCCAAAGTTTGGCCCTGAGTATCAGCTCTGATCCCCTGTTGGATGAATCCTTTCAGAGGACATTCTATAGCAGACTCCCATCCTGTTTCCTCTCTTCCACTACTTCTGGTATCTATCCTGTTTGCCATTCTGAATGAGATTTAAAGCATCCTCCCTAGGGTCCACCTTAGTGTTTCGATTCTTTAGGTCTGTAGATGGCTGTCCTATACTCTATGGCTAATATCCGCTTATTAGTGAGTGAATAACCATGTCTGTCTTTCTGTTTCTGGATCAATTCATTCAAGATGATTTCTTCTATATCCATTTATGCCTGAAATTTTTATGATTTCGTGTTTTAATAGTGGGGTAGTATTGCATTGTGTAGACGTACCACAATTTCTTTATCCAATTAGTTGAGGGACATCTCAGTTGTTTCCAGATTCTGGCTATTACAAATAAAGATGCAATGAACATAATTGGACAAATGTTCTTAATGAATGGTGGGGCATCATCTGGGTTTTAGGCCCAGGAGTGGTACAGCTGGATCTTGAGGTAGTTCTATGCACAATTTTTGAGAAAACTTGACCCCTACTTTTAACACACACAGTCCATCACAATAAAAACAAGAAGCAGCTGGTCACATTGTATCCGTAGCTGTGAAGTCAAACATGGTGAAAGTTAACATTATGCTTAAGAAAATTCTAGGTACAAATGAATGCCAGAGAACCCGTTTTAAGCTGCCAAACTAAAGAAATATTTTTCCATTGACCTCACACTTTAGGAGAATGTCTGTCCATTCCTAAAATTCTCTTCACTGCATTCTTTACATCTTTGTTTCTTAAGGTGTAGATCAAAGGGTTAAGACTGGGAGTGACAATGGTGTAAAAAAGGGTAAAAAAATGACCTTCCTCATGGGATATGGTATTCTGTGGCTTCATGTACATATAAATGACTGTTCCATAAAACAGGGTTACTACTGTGAGGTGGGAACCACATGTATTAAGGATCTTTCTCCACCTTGTTGCTGACTTGATCTTCATCACAGCTTGAGTGATAACTCCATAGGAGATGAGGATTAGTGATAGAGGTACAAGAAGAAATATAACTCCAAGAGTAAACACAACAAACTCTATAACTCTGGAATAAACACAAGCCATCTTGACCAATGCTGGCATTTCACAGAAAAAATTATCCACTTCCCGGTGTCCACACCTTGGCAATTTCAAAGTCAAGGGACAAAGAATTAAGGCACTGCAAAGACCACCCAACCAGGCTGACAGCACCATCTTCTGACAAAGAACAGGATGCATTATCACTGTGTAGTGGAGAGGTTGACAGACAGCAGCATAGCGGTCATAGGCCATCACAGCCAAGAGAAGACATTCTGTGGATCCCAGGGCCAGGGCAAAGAAGAACTGGAGTACGCACCCTCCATATGTAATAGACTTCTTCGGGCCCCATAGATTCACCAGCATCTGTGGGACAATGCTGGTAGTATAACAGAGGTCCACCAAAGATAAATTAGATAGGAAGAAATACATGGGTGTATGGAGATGAGAGTCCAGATAAGACACTAGAATGATGGTTGTGTTTCCTACCA
Organism: Psammomys obesus; assembly: GCF_907164565.1. Lineage (NCBI taxonomy): Eukaryota > Metazoa > Chordata > Mammalia > Rodentia > Muridae > Psammomys > Psammomys obesus. The sequence goes on from NW_026590464.1 coordinate 3,598, forward strand.
GAGTTACAATATAGAAGATGAAGACAACCACAGAGATGATGTGCTCCAGTTGGGGTCGACTGGAGAATCCCAGAAGGATGAAGTCTGTCTCAGAGCTTCTGTTGTTTGTTTCCATTGCTCCTTAGGAAAAGCTAGGACACAAGGGTATAATAACCAAAGTTAATTTCAGCCTTGTGTAGAAAGGAAAGTCTTTGGCTTTTGCTGTGATTGTTCAAACTCCATCATCTGCATTTGTCTTCTTCTTGGAGCATATTTTGAAATATTTATCACTGACCAGAACTTCTCTTATTTATTGTATCCAAGTGATTTTACAAAGTGCTGAATGCAGTCCCTGTATATTATAAACCATTGAAAACCATGAATTTTTACTGTCATCTTACTCGTGGTTCTGTGTTTTGATTTTTGTGTTAAAGCATAATAAGAATAAAAGTGAGAGTATATACTATATATGTGTGTGTGTATATATGTACGTGTAAGCATTTGTGAAGGTTGGGTGTGTGTGTGTGTGTGTGTGTGTGTGTGACTCATGGCTTTGTAGTGTTACCTGTGCTGGTCTTAAACAACCATACCCTGCTGGAATGGAAAAGATCTTGAAATTTTCTCGTGGAACTCTATGTATCATTTGATTATGACAAATCTTTCCTTTCTCAAAAGTGCTGAGCTTCAAGCAAAAAGATTTTAAATTTTTAGATACTCTACCACTTGATAACAGAACCACTTTTTCTTGTGTTCATTTACAAGTGCCTACATCCCAGCCATTATCACCATCATAATAGAACCACCACCTCCTTTTCTGAGCTTTTCTCTGTTCAATCTTATGGTCATTATGCTTTCTGGTGTGCATTTTGCTGTTCATAAATACACATTTTTGTGATATACCTTTTTTATATACATTTGCTTGCTAAGAAATAATAACTTCTCTAAATTAATAACCTTTATCTGTTTGTGACATTTTTAATACCTTTAAAGTGTCATGCTACACATTCTGCTTAACTTTATGGACGTACTTCAGGGTTAAACATTGAACTAGTTCTAGAATCTTTTGGCCATCACAGACAACAGCCACTGTCAGCTTCTGGCCACTCAGAAACTCCCCAGAAGTAGCCAGGGAGATGATCCAACAAGAGAGAGATCATAGGATAAGCAGTCAGTCGGCTGTCCTTACCAAATTCACCAATCAGCACTGGATTTTCTGGTTACTCATTTTGATTAAAATATTGTAATGATAAATGATCTCATGTAAATCATTGTTGTATAAACCTTAGTTAGAGCATGAAAATAAATTATTAAAAAAGGAAGATATTCAGAAATTTCATGGAGTGAAAATGTACTTTTTCATATGATGAATGTGTTGATTTGGCTGAGTATCATGTTTTTATATTAGTAGGATATCAACAAAGTCAAGCATAGTGCTTAGATGAACTTGTTTTCCTTTTCCTTTTTGGGAGTGGAGTAGAGGGGCCCAACAATGCTTTTTGATACAAAGACACTTACAGGCCAGGCTGGCCTTGAACCTGATATGTAGCAAGGGATGACCTTGAATGCATGATTTCTCTTGCTTCTCCCAAGTGCTGCAAGTGCGGGACTTGCAGGCATGGGCCACCACCCCTGATAAATCCCAACCAATGTTTATGGTGTCAAATACAAGGCATAAACGGTTCCTAAGCTATACTCTTCGGCAGTAATTTAACCCACGTATATACAAAGCTTTCCATATGTGAGGTAAATACAATTATATCCCTTCTTCAGTGGGAGGTTATGGACATTAGTACTCATGAAAAGACCTAGAACCTAAGCTTATATTTAATTTTTAAAAGACAGACTGCCCACACGTCAAACAAGCACTATTCTCCCTAACCCCTTCACTTTTGCACAACTGGTTTACTTGATGTTTAGAGCTAAACTCAAATGTCTTGATTTTTTTGGTCTTGATTTTTCTTAACCTGGCTTCTAAACTGCACAAATGTACAAGTGTGCACAACGCACAGGCATAGAACAGTACCTACACTGTGCAGAGAAAGCAGGAGCAAGACATGACTTCAGCTCCCAAAATTACAAATTACAAATTACCTAGGTTTCTTTGGATTTCTTAAAGCTGAGAGCGCTCAGAATTTAAAAGCCATGATCTCTAAAGTGGAAACAGAACTCAGAAGTTCAACTCCAGCCTTCTTCAGCACGGACATTCTTTCCCAGAGAACTTTCTACAACTCCCATTGTATAAACTCGGTGGGAATGAAATCAGCTTTCCTTTCAATTTGGTACCTCTTACTTACACTAAACACAAAATCTCCTTTTCCATAAAATCTAGGCACTGGCTCTTTCTTTTAATCCCTAAATTATCACCAGCAGTAGTCCATTTACTATAGCTTCACATCTAAAATGGTTTTTATTAATAAGTAAACCAAATACAATAATAAAATAATGAGAAAGGTGCTGAGTAGCTAAATAGTCAAGTAACTCAGACCCAGTCAAAAAACTTAGTACAACTTCCCCAGAATCCTTCCCTGCACCTCACACTTCATAAATTTACCTGAATCACCCACTGTACCTGAAGACAAGGTGGTAAAAAGTAGCATGCTACACTTAAAACAAAGCCTGTTTGTCAATGGTATGTTTCAGTTTCTAATAATATAACATATTATAAGTTCAATAATTTTTAAGAAAAATGAACTAAGAATATTTGGGCATAGTTTAATATGTATAATAATTGAATAGAAAATAGAAACTAATTTTTGAAACTGTCTTAATATTTAAAAACATGTTAAGTAGATCATTTATTAGTGGTAATTCAAGAGGTACTTTGTTGTTAACAGACAAAGTCCAAACAGGAAAAAGTAAGGTCAAAAGAATAAATTTAAAATACTGGGTTCAAATAAGCTGTATGTCTACTGCCACTGGTCTCTGCCACTTCTTTACTGTGTGAACAGTATCAAGTTAATCAGTTTTATATATGAATTGGCTTCTTTATCTGCAGTTATTTGAACAGGACTTGCTTTGTTTAAGGTTTGGAGAAAGCTTAACTTACAGTAAATTTACAATACTTAGCATGAGCTTAAAGCCTAAAGACCACTCAGAAACTTCAAAATACACAAACTCTCAATTTGGAAATTGGTCCTCTTTCCTGAGTGGTCTCCAATGTATCCATATTACATACACTTTTCACACCTTTCAGAACTTTATATTTCTGTTTCACAGAGACCTACACTGTCTGTGATTTGGTTCTCAATCTTCTCCATTTCTGTTGGACACAGCAGACAATACTCACCAGAAGACAAGATGATTGGAATATGTCTCCAAGCAGGGAGAGTTCAAAGGTGTCACGCTTTTCTCTAGTCCAAATGTACCCATGTTCCAAGGAGGATGATCTCTCCTTTCATTGATAATGCAGAGAAGGTTCTTGTGCAGAAAGATGTTAAAGCATTAAAAGTAAAGTTGGACTACCTACCAACCTTTCTTATAGCCATCTCACAAACCCATTGATACTTAACAGCAACAGTTGGACTAAGATTCAAGAGTAATAATACCTGTTTAATTTGAAGGTTGGAATGAAATTAGATCTGAAAACAAATGGAAAAAAATCAGTGAATCACTTTTGGCTAGCCACACTTTGGTTCAATATTTGAAATTGCTTATTGCATCCTCTTATTCATAATCATACCTACTGTTTTTACAGTATGGCACTATGTTGTTTGGTTTGTACTCCAAGGCTACTTGACTGTAGTGAGGAAGTACTTATGCTCAACTCTAAGGGCTACTCTGTTGGTGTGGTTTAGGCCTGAGGGGATTAGTATCTCACAGAGGTGATTAAGGAAAACTGTGACTACAGTCAGAATCCTGTCCAAATAGCAATTTTATGATGGGTTCCCTTAAGACAATGGTTTCACCTCTTCCTTTTGTTTTACATTTCAAAAGAAATTCATTTCATGGACAGACTTACATACTTAGTGTTATATTAAGCCTATATTGAAAATTAGAAGTAAGACCATCTATAAAAGTTAACACAGAATTTGAAATATCTTATGACTAATGGAGAGCAGATCAAAAAACTTGTTCTCTAAGTGTTGCAGCTGCAGAATAGGAAATAGTTGCTCTCTTAAAATACTGATGAAATAATGATAATTGTTAGTACATAAATTATATCACCACTGTTCCATTGTCAATTAAGTTAATATAACAGTTGAAAATTTTTGAGGCTAGCTTCAGTTCAAGGACTGGAAATTTAACAATAGCTGAAAGGCCCCTGCATTTCCATTCTTCTGTGTTTCCTATCTGACTCATAGAAAATCATAGTGAGGAGTCATGTTCCTTACATACTCACTTAAAAAAAAATCAGGTATATCATACCCCACATTCACATGTGAGTGCGTAAATGCCATGTGTTCTTTAGCTTACTTTGAATTTAAGCAAAAAAAAATAGCTTATGCCACTCTGGGGGATTTTCTCTTAATATTTTTTGTAAGATTCATTCAATACATTGTGTCCAGCTGTGGCTTACTGTCCATTGTGTGAGCATTTTGTTAGTATAGATCCCTGTGTTGATAGACATTCACAGAGACTATAGTTTCCAGCTTATGGGAGTGGTTCCACAGTGAATGACTTCATACAGGTCTCACTAAACCTACAGTCAAGCCAGTCTTGGTGTGTGCCTAATATACACACTGCTGGCTTATGGAATAAGTTAGGAGTAATGTTTAAAATACATTTCTCCCAAGTGAAATTTGTCAGTTTGTCCTACACTTGTTACATATAGATTTTTCTACTGATCTACATATCCTGAAGCACATGGCGTTATAAATATTGAAGTTATTACCAGTTGAAATGGTGTGGATGTTATCGACCTGGAGCCTTGTGCTGTGGAATTCTGATCAAAGAGTCGAGACACCAAGGTTTCTTCAGAGAAAAGGTGTTTGTAAGTGTGGAAAGCCTCTTCTTTGTCAGGATGCTTTGTTATTGAACTCTCAGCAAAACCCATGTTTTCACCCAGGCCTGCACCTGGAGACAGGAATGGACAGGATGTTTTCCCATGTTAAATTTCTTTTCTTTGTGACAGTAGGCAGGATGTTTGTGCCAAGTTCACTTCCTTTTGTTTGTGTGAGGATCACACAGTTAGTTGAGATAAACTAGTTTGACTTCTTGATGAACTTCATCGTATCAAACTGCTTTGCTCTGACTATAAAAAAGGACTGTGGAATAAACCAGGGTGTATAGTTTCTAATGTAAGTTCTCTCAAACAGATCCCATGTGCAGTGGCATGGTTTTTCTTGTTGTTGTTGTTGTTTTAATTTTATTTTTCTCAGGCCTCACTTCCCACTCAGGAACTGTTCAACTCTGCTGGCAGGCTCCAGCAGACATGAATAAATAGACTTAAACTACTTCTTGTTCATAAAGAACCTGAATTACAAACACAATTTTAAAAAGGGAGGCCACTATTTATATTTTTCCCTTTGTCTCCCTGTATGGTAATTCATTGGTTATTTTAAATCTTAAAGAGGGATCTAAAGCTGCCCTGAAAGTAGAAGAAGGGACAGCCACTTGGGGCATGAGGCAAAGTCTCATGTAAGTAAACCCCATAACAGACGCTCTGTCCTTTCTTCAAAATTTTTGGAAAGGCTTACTAAGTATGACAGGAGTTGTAGAAGACGTGGTCAAGTTTAATGTGTATTAAAGAACTCTACTTTCCCTGCAGGGCTGTTTTCCGTCTTGTTTTGTTTACCTATTCGCTGGCTCTTAGGGCTCTTTACCCCTTTTTGATGCTTGAACCCCTGCAGGAACAAATAATATTATCCTGGCTTATATGTCTATAGCATCATCACATGGGTGGCTGGGGTTTTTTTGTTTTTTTTTTATTCCAATCAGGGCCACAATAATGCTGAAGACATGCATTAAAACCAATGAAACCATGTGGGAAAAGATCAAATGATCCCCCCTCCCCATTGCTAAAATCATGATATTTATGGAGGGTTTGAAGACACCACAAATAGAAAACTATCCTCCAAATAAATAATTTGGGTTCTAACCAAGTCTGTATGGGGACTTGAGCAGGGTAAGAGGATGCTGATGTACAATCTGGTGATGCCCTACTTTAGGGATGCAATCTAATATGATCAGACACAGTTTTATATGTTAGTGGCTTGGGTGGCATCCAAATGCATTAAGAAATTAAGATCCTTGGACCTACCTATAACATTTTAAAATAGTATCCAACTGACTAAGGGTAGGATTCCTTGGAATGTAGTGTCCCCAAATGATTGTGTGTGTGTGTGTGTGTGTGTGTGTGTGTGTGTGTGTGTGTGTATCCATTCGCTAGCATGGATATTGAGATTGAAACATACATGATGACCCTTGTGTTTACAAACAGAATAGTTCCATTGTACATAGGTAGCCCCCTGACTCTCCCCTAGCACTCAAAGCAAATATGGTAAACTAAGGTCTAGTTGGTTTCCTGGTCTGTCATGATAATATGGATGGTCCTATGGTCACAAGAGGAAGAGTCTGAAACTATTGTGGTGAAATAAATGGGAAGACATATTGGTAACAAAAAATGGCAGTAATATAACCAACAAATAAGAAATTTAAAGTGCCAAAAGGACATTTTGAATCAACTAGAACTGAGGTAGTCAGACCTATGGCAAAGACTGGGGCATTTATGACAATAGATACAGTTCAAGGGTGGCAGTTCATAAGGGAAAGAAGCAAGAGTACATTACCTGTTTCTCTGGGTGGCAGTATTACGTGACTTTCAGCCCTGGAACCTCTGGATAACCAGGGAAAATCTGGAGTCACAGTTTAGCCTCTCAAGATGGTCAGGCTGCATGGTGTGGATGGTCAGGAACTCATTCTCTGTGTGACTCCATTCTTTCACACTGGATCCAGGGGATCACCTCTGCCACCTTTAGTATAATAGGAGTGGGGAAAAAAAATCAATCAAGCAAACATGTCCAGCAGGGGTTCTACTAGGGTCTTTATCAGTAACCTAGAGGGATCCTGTGTTTCCTTCTCAGTGCTCAGAGCTCAGCCTCACACTGTTACATAGCTGGCTGATTTAAAACGGTGCTGTTGAAAACCTAAGGACAACTTTTTAGAGCAGAATAAAACCTTGAGCACATATTTTGATCACAAGAAATGTTAGCCATAGAGGAACTTGTATTTCTGTCAAGCAACTTCTTTATACACAAAGGAAAAATTTAAGAGGTTTACTCTTATTTGAGTCTTTGATAAAAAATGTCACATATTTTATAATAAATTTATCTTTAGAAAACCTTTCTACATCTTTTTCAAATTATGATTAAAATGTAATTTTTAAGATCTTCACTTTCTGGAGGGCTGGATAGATGACTCAGCAGTTAATATTTTTACTTTCTGCAAGGCATGGTAGCACATGCCTTTAATGAGAGCATTGAAGAGGCTGAGGCAGGCCGATCTCTGAGAATTCAAGGCTAGCCTGGTCTAAAAAGAGAGTTCTAGAACAGCCAGGGCTGTTACACAGAAAAACCCCGTCTCAAAAAACAAACAAAACAAAAAAGATTTCTACTTTTTCTCTACCCTCTTTCACCTCTTCTGTCTGTCTACCACCAACTCCCTCCAAAGTGTACAGCTCTCTGTTACTTTAACGACTGTTGTTACAAACACAAATGAGTAAACTTGTAAATATGAGCTGTTAAGTGGGTTTAGGGTTGACTGCATGTATATGCTCATAGGACTAACTACTTGGTATTGATAACCAACCAAGGGACACATCCCTGGGGAAGATTAATTCTCCTGCTCTCCACAATAATTCATTGTTTGTAGCTATTCATCTAGGGGCAAGAACCTTTTCCCATCTACACTGATAAGTCAAATGTTGTTGGAATTTTCAGTCTCCTTTAAGCAGCCATGTGGTTGAGATTTTCTGGGTGTAGGCTTGCTGTCATAGCAAGAACACACAATCTCACAGCAGACTTCTAGGTCCTCTGGCTCTGACAACCTTCTGCCCTCTCTTCAGTAATTTTCCCTGAGCCTTTGGTACAACACTTATGTTGTATCAATTGGGGTTTGGTATTAAATGTTCTCTACATTTGAATTAGTTGTGCCTTTCCGTATGATCATGCTTTGCAGCCAAAGAAAGCTCTTTTAATGAGGAGTAAGATCTACACTTCTCTGTGGTATAGGGGTAAGAATCTGGACTGCACTTTGGAACTAGACTGATCTAGAAAAGTAGTAGTTGTACATTCTTCTCAGGACTACAACCTCTCCAGCCATGGGTAGCCAGTTAGATTTATGGTGCCAGGTATGATTTGCTCACTGTTGAGCAGGACTTAAACACAATTAGATTTCTGTGGTGGTTCCCAAGATAAAAGTATCATTATTTCACCATTTTGAAAATGTTGCTGGTCCAGACACTTTATAGCTGGATAGGGCTGCTTGATGCTCCTCTCCCTTGGCAGCTTGCAAAGCACCTTCTGATACTGAAAACTAGTCCTCAGGGATGAGGCTTCTGGAACAGTTCCAGCTCAATTGCTGCAAGTCCTTTGTCCAAAGTGTATCATCCTTTTAGCAATATGGACTTACCCTCAAGCTCTGCAAGGCAACAAAAAGTAACGGTAATAGCCTATATTATGTTGGGAAGGGTACTGTCTAGATGTACATCAACTTAACACAACCTAGGGTCAATTGGAAGAGAGACCTCAACTAAGAAAATGGCCCTACCAGTCTGACCTGTGGGTAACCTTGTCATGCATTTTATTGATTGATGATTGACCTGGGAAGGCCTACCAAACCATGGCTTGTGCCATCTCTGTGCTGGTTTTCCCAACTACTATGAGAAAGCAAGCTGGGCAAGCCATAGAGGGCAAGCCAGTAAGCAGCACTCCTTAATGGCCTCTACATCTTTGTCTACCTTCAGGTGCTTGCTTTGTGTCTCTGCCATAATTTCCTTTGAAGACGGATCGTGAAGTGGAGAATAAGCCCACTAAACCATTTCCTCCCAGCATTGCTTATGGTTGTGATCCTTATCATAGCAATGAAACCCTGAGACAAATTGGTATCAGGTTTGTGAAACATTACTGTGAAATATCTGGCCATGTTTGGATGAGGACTGTGAAAGGAGTTTGGAACTTTGGGCTGTAAAATCCATTGAGTGTTCAGAGTTTAATGAGCTGAGAAGATAAGAATGTTGAGAGAAACACAGAT
>NW_026590465.1:0-3763 GCF_907164565.1 Psammomys obesus
AAATGATGGGATTTAACATGGGAGTAAGGATTGCAAAGAACACAGTCTCCAGCTTGTCCACAGGGTAGGTGGTCACAGGACGCATGTAGGTAAATATGCAAGGCACAAAGAAGAGGACAACCACAGTGAAGTGAGAGCCACAGGTGGAGAGGGCTTTGTGCCTCCCTTCAGAACTATGTGATTTCAAGAATTGCAGGATGACTATGTATGAAATGAGGAGCATAGTAAATATGAGCAAGCACATAGCCCCACTGTTAGCAGCCACTATGATGCCCAGTCTGTGTGTGTCTCTGCAGGCAAGTTTCAACAATGGGAAGAGATCACACATGAAGTGTTCAATGATATTGGGACCACAGAATGGCAGATTGATCATAAAAATATTTGCGTGGTGGCATGCAGGATCCCTCCAATCAAGGCTACCATCATCAGTAGTCTGCAGAGGCCTTGAAGCTTAATAGTCATGTAATGCAGAGGTTTGCGTATGGCCACGTAGCGGTCATATGCCATAACAATGAGAAGGATAATCTCTGATCCTCCCAAAAAGTGTTCCACAAAGAGCTGGATCAGACAGCCGCCCAAGGATATTGTTTTTCTCTGGTAGAGTAGATCAATTATCATTTTGGGGGTGGTGACAGAGGTGTAGAAGGCATCTATAAAGGACAAATAAGTGAGAAAGAAGTACATAGGTGCTGAAAGGGTAGGGCTGAAGGAAATGGTGAGGACAATGAGCAGATTAGCTAACACTGTAAAAAGGAAAACAAACAAAAAGACAATGAACAGTACTCTCTGCAAGCGTGGATTCTGTGTGAGACCCAAGAGAATAAATTCAGTCACATTACTGGGAGAATTGTAGAACTCCATTCAGCATATTTTTTTTTTAAAAAAGGAAAACAAAAAAATTTATTATGTATATTATATGATCTAAAGTGTTTAAACCAGCTTATTTTTAACTATAAATGTCACTCTAACTTTCAGGATATGTGCATACTTGAATTTGTGTGTGCTACTTAGCATCCATATATTTTTAAAATTTTATTTTCCATTGTAGAATTTTATTTATTCATTGACAGTTTACTATATTGTGTACACCGTATTTTGGTCATAGTTGCCCCCCTCCTCCTGCTTACTCTCCCAGCTTCCTTTCTGCCACCTTTTCATCTGACTTCATGTCCTTTCTTTTTGTTTAGTAACCCACATTTTTTAAAATTTTTTATTAATTACACTTTATTCATTTTGTATCCCCCCATAAGCCCCTCCCTCCTCCCCTGCCGATCTCACCCTCCCTCCCCTTTCTGCATGCATGCCACTCCCCAAGTCCACTGATAAGGGAGGTTCTCCTCTTCTTTCTGATCTTAGTCTATCAGTTCTCATCAAAAGTGGCTGCATTGTCCTCTACTGTGGCCTGGTAAGGCTGCTCCCCCCTCAGGGGGAAGTGATCAACGAGCAGGCCAATCAGATTATGTCAGAGGCAGTCCCTCTTCCCATTACTATGTAACCCACTTGGACACTGAACTGCCATGGGCTACACCTGTGCAGGGGTTCCAGGTCATCTCCACGAATAGTCCTTGGTTGGAGTATGATTTTCTGGGAAGTTCCCTGTGTTCAAATTATCTTGTTCTGTTGCTCTCCTTCTGGAGTTCCAGTCCCCTCCAGCAGGATATTGAGCCTTCCCAAGACCTGAAATCCCTACAAAAACATAAAGGTAGACCATTAATCCTGAATTCACTGTAGTATGATATTCATAGTGCAGAAATAGTGCTTTCTGTAACTGTGGATCACATTCCTTATATTCTTCTAACTCAGTAGTTGCTTCCATTCCTTTTTACCTCCTTATCATGCTCTCCTCAAATCTAATACTATCAGTTACAACATATCTATAGGGCAATAATTACTATTTAAAGAAAAAGTGCTGATCTAGATATAGATTCTTCTATTTCCAAAGTCCATGTGATGTTTCTGTGTTGCTCCTGGAATCTGTGTATCTGAGCTCTCCCATTAGTCTGTATACCGCCATATGATCAGACACATTTCATAAGCTAAAAAAGTGTTCAACCACATAAAACTTAATTATTGCTTTCTGAATTTACATTTGATCACATGAATGTGACAGTGAAAGAAAGACATGATTTCATGACTATCACACTCACTAAATCACCCCAGCCATAGTTACCTGCATAGAAACTGCAAAAGCACAACCAGGCAAATGTCTGCCATAAAGGAAGGAAGTCCCCATCCTGTACTGGGGAATTATTGGCAATTGTTGCTGGAGAAAAGAGAATTTTTTTGATGTGTGGCTACACTGAAATAAAGATTTCCCTTGCTTCAGTGGATGATCTCACAACCATAAACAAATGCTAACGCTAATTAGATTTAGTGGATTATCATGTTTCATTGTGTATGTGTATAAAATTCAAAGGATAAAAAATTAATATTTTAATAAACATGACTATGCTATATCTTTGATAAGCAGGGATTTTTAGCAACATGTACAATTGAAGGCTATATTTGCTCCATAACATTACCATACATATATGCCATATGCATCTATTTTCTCAGTATGTTAGTATGGCATCTATCGTAACACCTTCAATGTCTACCACATAGTATGCGATGAGGAAATACGTGATGAATCTTCCTACTTTATACATTTTTGTTTATAAGAATACAGATGCTTCCCACTCCATGGGAAGAGCCCAATTGAAGAGCCCAGTCACCTTCAGCTACCCAGTCACTCATCCATGCTACCAGCTCTATGAGAAATATGATGAAGCTTTCACAGGCAAAGGGTAGTGAATATTTTGATATATTTTAAATGTTACTATAATGCTAATTATTTTTAAGAAAAGTATTATTCACTTTCCAGATAGTTCATTGGTTACACATATTATTTATCCTTCAGAGTTTATGTTTTCCATAAATGTTTTTATCATGGCCTCTTTTCTCTAAGTGTTGTTTTACACATACACACAGAATGCAATACGCAAATACATATGGAATGTATATACTTATATTCCTAAGCATATAAACATAATCAGTTTAGTCTACATAATTATAGACATTATATGTGACACATATATAATGATATGCATATTTAATATATATTATAAATATAAATAATGATTATGTTAGCTATTAAGTCAAGGATAATCAGCCACAAATCCACAGACCCAGAGAGGCTAAGTAACAGGGAGGGCTCAAGAAGATATCTAGGAATCTCCCTGGGAAGGGGAAATAAAATAAATATTGTGGGTGGACAGGGCTGGGTGGGAACAAGAACAGAAGGATATCAGGTCTGGGGAACATGGAAGGAGACAATACTGGGAGAGACAAAAGGAACTGTAGGGTATTATGGGGCAGCATAAATATGGCTATATATATTACATATAAAAATGATATTTATGTATATAATCTTATCGGACAGTCAATTTCATCTTCAATAAATTTACAGTTTCAATAAATGGAGAAAAAACTTTATTTAGGTTTTTAAATACTTACTAATAACTTACTATTAAAGGAAACATTTATTTTAAAAGCTTTTAAAAACTTTAAAAAATACATAAAGGAGCTGACTGCTAGGTAAGATAAAGTAACATGCTTATACACACGTATGTGCTAATTAACATAAACAAGTATCTATTAGTTACTAAGGAAATATTTGTTAGACCCATATATGTATGCATATAGTTATATATATGTACATGTTTTCCTATATGAAGACTATAAAAATGTCTGTGATGATAGCCTACAAAAGTCCTGTCCTGAC
>NW_026590466.1:0-70179 GCF_907164565.1 Psammomys obesus
AATAGTCCCTTAAATCATTTATCACCATTGAAGTTTTTATATATTTTGAAATTTACAATTTGTATTTATAAATATTAAAATATTTTAGACCGTCAAATATTTTAGAAGCTTTTTAAATACCAAACTTAAAACATTTTTTCTAGATACCAACTTTAAAACATATTTATAGACCCTCAAACATTTTATTTTCTTTAGCTTGCATTTAAAGCATCTTCTTAGTCCCTCAAATATTTTTAAAAATTTTCATAATTCCACTAACTTTTACGAGGCAGATGCAGGCAGATCCCTGAGTTCAAGGATAGCTAAGTAGTGAATCACAGACAAATTAAGGTTACATCGTGAGAGCTTGTCTGAAAATATTTTTAAATTGTGTTAAATTTAAAAAAAATTGAAGGCCACCTGAGCCTTACATTACTTAACCTTTTATGCAAAAACCCATATCCTAGTTGGCACATTTCTGTTCACAAACATGGAAGGAGAGAAGTAAAAATAGCAGGGTTAGTACATGTATGGATTTTTCACTATGACTTTCCCACCACATCTTGGAATCACCAATTTTGCCTTTGTGGCTGTTTTGACAGATGGTCTGGCTAGATCTATGTTACCTTGACCTAATCTAAATTCACCTGAGAAAAGGAAATATCAGTTAATGAAATTCTTCTATGAGATAAGATTGTAGGCAAGCCTTTAGGGCATTTTAAAAAATTTTACTATTTATAATTATTTATTCAGTTTGTATCCAGGCTGCAGCAACCTTCCTCATCTCCTACCAGTCCTACTCTCCTTCCTTCTTCTCCTGTCTCTCTTCTCAAGTCTATTGATAGGGATGGACCTCCTCCCCTGATATCTGACCCTAGCATATCAGGTCTCATCAGGCCTGTCTGGATCCTCTTTCTCTGTGGCCTGGCATGGCTGCCCCAGTAGGGGGAGATGATCAATGAGCCAGCAACTGAGTCCATGTCAGAGACAGACACTGCTGCCCTTATTATGGAACACTCATTGAGACTGAGCTGCCTGAGAACTACCTCTGAGCAGGAGTTCTAGGAGTTCTTCATGCATGGTCCTTGGTTGTCATCAGTCTCAGGGGACACACATGGGGACAGATTTTTTTTTTTTTTGGCTCTGTTGGTCTCCTTGAGGATTTCCTGTTCCATCCACGTCCTTCCATCTCCCCCTTCTACCATAACATTCCCTGATGTCTGTCCAAGGTTTGGCTATGAGACTCAGCATCTGCTTCCATAGGAGATTTGCTCAACTATATTCGTAGCAGGTTTATTCGTAATTGGTAGAATCTGGAAACAAACCAGATGTCCCTCAACTGAAGAATGGGTAAAGAATATGTAGTACATTTACACAATGGAACACTACTCAGAAATTAAAAACAAAGAAAATATAAAAAAAATAAAATGTGCAGGTAAATGATGAAACTAGGAAAGACCATCCTGAGTGAGATAACTCAAAAGCAGAAAGACACACAGGGTATATACTCACTTCTAAGTGGCTCTTAGCCATATAACATAGGATAATCATACTAAAATCTATAGTCCTAAAGAAGCTAAACAACAAGGAGGGCCCTAGGGAAGATGCTTAATCCTCATTTAGAAAGGCAAACACTATAGACATCAGAAACAGAGGAGATAAGGGAACTGGTCAGGAGCCTACCACAGAGGGTAGGCTCCTCTGAATGAATCTACCTATTAGGTTATTGAAGGAGACACTGAGTCTCATAGACAAATCTTGGGCATTCTCTTAACCAGTGATTGAGGGCAGTGGGCTCAGATCAGAGAGAGAGAGGACCAGGAAGAGAGAGAGGTAGAGGGGCTGGGAGAGGAATGGGAGTTTTGCTTTCTTTGTTAATTCAGTTATGTTGTGTAACTATGTTTTGTTTTAATTCCAAGTGTGATACTTTGTGGGCTACAGTTTGTCCACTCCTGTTACTTGTGGTTTTTGCCAGCTGGTAATGGCTTAGCTAGTGCCTTCCATGTGAGGCACAGAGAAAGGTGTGATCTAGGACCCTGAGGATATAAATTGAGGGAGTGAAGTTTTGGCATGTGACTAGTAGAAGTTTGGAGAGACCTGAGAGATGGACAGTGGGTGTGGTGGTGTGGAGCAGACAGATGGAGGGAAATGCTTTGTGACAGTGTCATGGAGAACACTGACGGTTGTGTCTCTGGTTGATGGAAATTGGTATAGTCCTAAAAGACCCACTGACCCTCAACAGATGGGAGAAGTAAAGGGGACCTCTCTACCTTCTAACCTTTTCTGTCCTATATCAGGTTAGGGGGTTGGAAGGGAGGTGGAGACCTAAATACTCCAAATAAAGTAGAGTTTTAAATGGAGCATTATGAGAGAGAGAGAGAGAGAGAGAGAGAGAGAGACAGACAGACAGACAGACAGAAAGAGACAGATTCAAAGACAGAGATAGACAGACAGATACAGAGGAAGAGACAGACACAGAGACACAGAGACACATCGACCCATCCCTGAGCATATATTCTATAATAAAATCAGACTGAGCCATCCAGGTGCTGTGGTGCATGCCTGCGATAGTAGCAATGAGGTAGTCAGAGGCAGTCTGATCTCTGTGAGTTCTAGGTCAGCCTGATCTACAAAACAAGTCCAGGAAAATGAAGACTAAAGAAAGAAAGACTACCTCAAAAAAACTATTTCATAAAAGGAAGAAAGAAAGAAAGAAAGAAAAGAAAATGAAAGGAAAGAAAAGAAAAGAAAAAAAAAAGAAAGAGAAAATAATAGTTCAGGTTAAGCAAACAATGAGAAGCAGGCCAGTAAACAGCACGCTTTCATGATCTCCACATCAGCTCATGCCTCCAGGTTACTGTCCTGTTTGAGTTTCTCTCCTGACTACCTTTGATCATGAACTCTGATGTGGAAGAGGAAGCTAAATAACCCTTTTACTCCCATGTTGCTTTGGTCATGGTTTTTCATCACATCAGTTGCAATCCTGACTAAGACAAGAGGATTTCTGGCTACTTGCTGAGTTTCAAGGCCTGAATGGTTTTCTATCATGGCCTCAGTTGTGCTAAGTTCTGGGGGTCTATGAAGTTCTGGAGGCCTGTTGCAGTAGTAGAGATGCTGTTTTAAAAGAAAAAGAAGTTGGGAGGGTGAAAGGAACCCAGGAGGATTACTAGAGAATACAGTAAATGAAACATTGATATGCGATGTGTATAATGATGTGTATATGTAAATCTGTTAATGCAAAGAATTATAAAAAAACTTTTCTCGTCCATGTTTCTTTCCGTAATTTCATTTAATTCACATATACCCAAAAGTAACAGTTTTACTTTACTTATCAAGGAAAAAGTTAATTAAGAAAATTTCTGGTGCTAATTCAAAAATATTTGTGTAGAATCTTATCACTGAGAATAAAGCATTAACTAACAATCCTATAGCACATTAACAATGATAAGTTTTAAAAAATTTTCTCTAGATACAAATACATCAAAAACTGTATCTCCAATATTTTCAAACTCATACTTCACTTCGTGTATGTAAAGAAATTAAATCTCTGAGTTCAGTTCATTGATCAACCATTTATTTACCCCATATACAATGCATTAAGTTTGATCACAAGTACTACCAAAGACAAACCCTTTAATTAATTGTTTATAAAATGCTTGGCTTCAAGGAAACATCACATGTGAAATAATGTATCCAATACTTGATAGATAATCAAAGTAAACTTTCCTTTTACTTTTACCTTTTTTTAAGATCAGGAACCCAGTCATCTCAAGATGACCATATACTAAATATGTAGGTGATAATGTCACTGAGTCATCTTATCCCCTGCCTGTACCTCCCCAGTGCTGGGATTACAGGTATAAAAAAAATATGTATTACTCTGTATCTCCATCCCTGCTTGGAAGAACCAGTGCCTTGTCAGTACTACCAAGTACTTCACATTGTTCCACATTGAACAGGAAAAATGAAAAACAGTTTAATTTAAACATGCTAGTTTAGTTAATTTTAATGAAATAGTAATTTTGTTTGTAGTTCTTTCAGGCATTTTTCCAATAGAGTATCTTAAAGGAAAATATAAATGCAAAATATTATTCTGAATGTTAGATGAAATAAAATCATAAGCTATGACCATTTTATTTAATATCTTTTTATGTCTTTCTAGGGTAATAACATTGTTAAGTTGTTTCAGTTTAGTGATGTGTGTGAACTACAAAGTCAAGGTAATATGTGCTTTCCTGCAATTTTGATACAGGCTTATGAAGAACAAGTAAGAGCTGCCTTCTTAGACCTCAGAGGAGTGCATTGCAGCCAGTGCTGATGACATGTGATAAGCAAGGGTGAGATGGAAGGGAGGAGGACCCCTCCTATTAGTGGACATAGAGACAGACAGGGAGGAGATGAGGGAGAGAGGATGGGATTGGGAGGGAATGAAAGAGGGGGCTACAGCTGGGGTACAAAGTAAATAAACTGTAATTAATATAAAAAATAAAAATGTAAGTTAAAAAAAACTAAAAGAAATAGTAAACAAAGTATATGAAAATATTAGCCTTCTATTCTAATTCAAGTACCTACGTAAAAATCAAATGAACCAGGCAGGTAAAACGACTTAGGAGGTAAGGTAGCAGAGGTTAATGCCAAACCTAAAGTCAACATGATCCTTCTCTGACACACTCATGATGGAAGGAGAAACCTAAATCCTGTACATTGCCCTCTGACCACGCCCCTCCCTCCAAACACAAAAATGCACTGTGGGATACCACCAGGACTCAGAACTGTATTTATTGTACCTGTTAGAGTAGACTCTGCTGAACATTCGACATCATCATTTTTATTTCTATCACTTCCTCAACAACTTCTTCTTCACTATCATCAATGATGTAGATTACTGAGTGCTCCTCTTTGTCCATTGGTGGCTTCTGACTTAAGATTTCTTTTGTCAGGAGAAAATATATTTTGTCACTGAAAACTGAAAGAATAGCAAATCTGTCATCTAAATGCAAAGCAATTAAGTGACATAAACCAATAAATTGTAAAACATCCAGTAAGAATGACCTTAGGTGAATGAAAGTTTTCAAGTTCCATATATTATTGAATCAGAAGATAACCAATTTATTTATGGTAGTGAGCCTAGCATTTAATGGCTGAGCCATCTCTCCAGCAGAAAAACATCTGAAGAAATGTTCAAAGTCCTTAGTCATCAGGGAAATGCAAATTAAAATGGCCCTGATATTTCACCTTACACTCATAAGAATGGCTAATATCAAAACTTCAAATGACAATACATGCTGGAGAGGACATGGAGAAAGGGAAAGACGCTTCCATTGCTGGTGGGATTGTAAACTTGTACAACAACTTTGAAAATCAATCTGGCACTTTCTCAGATGATTAGGAATAGTGTTCCCTCAAGATCCAGCTGTAACACTCCTAGAAATATATCCAAGTATATATCAAATATATAACAAGGACATTTGCTCAGCCATGTTCGTAGCTGCTTTATTAATAATATCTGGAATCTGCAAACAAACCAGAAGTCCTTCAACTGAGGACTGGATAAAGAAATTGTGGTATAGTTACCCAATGGAATACTATTCAGCAATTAAAAACAAGGAAATCATGATATTTGCAACAAATGGTGGGAACCAGAAAAGATCATCCTAAGTGAAGTTTCCCAGAAGTAGAAAGACACACATGGTATATACTCACTTATAAGTGACTATAATATATTATAATACAATTATATTATAATAATATATTACTATAGTATAATATTATTATATTAGACATATAATATAGGTTAACATAAAAAATTTAAAATCCGTACACCTAAAGAAGCTAAGGAAGAAGGAGGAACCTGGGTAAGATGATAAATCCTCTCTCAGAAAGTTAAATGGAATGGATATCAGAAGTTGGAGTAAAAAGGAACAGGACAGGAGCCTACCACAGAGGGCCTCTGAAAGACTCTACCCAGCAGGGTATCAAAGCAGATGCTGAGACTTATAGCCAAAGTTTGGGCAAAGCACGGGAAACCTAATGAAAGGAGGAGGAGATGAAAGACCTGGAGGGGACAGGAGCTCCACAAAGAGAGAAACAAAACCAAAACATCTGGGCCCAGAGGTGTTTCTTAGACTAATAGTCCAACCAAGCAACATGCAAGGATATAACCTAGAACCCCAACACAGATGTAGCCCATGGCTGCTCAGTGTCCAAGTGGGTGCCCTAGTAAGGAGAACAGGGGCTGTTTCTGACATAAACTCAGTGGCTGTCTCCTTGATCACCTCCCCCTGTGAGGTGATCCCCCTTCTTCTATCTGGCTAAAGAAGAAGACAATGGAGCTAGTCCTGATGAGACATGATAGGCTATGGTCAGATGCAAGGGGAGCAGGACCTCCCCTATCAGTGGACTGAGTGAGCTGCATGGGAGGGAGATGAGAGTGTGATGGGGAATTGGAGTGGATGAGGGTGGGGATTAGCTGGTATACAATGTGAATATATTGAAATTAATGAAATATGAAGAAAAAAGTAGTTAACAATTTATAATTTTTGATTGAAAAAAGAAGAGGGTTGCATCCAGCAGGGTATGAAAGCAGATTCTGAGACTCATAGCCAAAATCAGGGCAAAGTTCAGGGTATAGAAAGAAATGGAGGGGTCAGGAACTCCACAAGAAGAGCAACAGAATGAAAACTTCTGGGCACAGGGTTCTTTGCAAACACCGATACTACGAAAAAAGGCCCATGCATGGAGATAACCTAGAACCTCTGCATATATGTAGCCCATGGCAGCTCAGTCTCCAAGTGTGTTTTCTAGTAAGTGGAACAGGGACTTTCACTGACATAAACTCAGTGGCTGGCTCTTTGAACACCTTCTCCTCAGGAGGGAGTACAGCTCTACCAATCCACAGAAGACATGCAGTCAGTGTTTTTGAGATCTGATAGGCTAAGGAGGACTTCAGTGATGAGTGGACAGGGGGAGGGCCATGGGAGATGAAGGATGAGGGAGAGAGGAATTAGGAGGCGGGAGGGAGGGGGCTACAGCTGGGGTTACAATGTGAATAAACTGTAATAATCAAAAGTAAACAAATAAAAAAGAAGAGGGATGGGGAGATGGCTTAGGTTTTATGAGTACATACCATTTTACAGTGGATCTATGGTTGTTTCCCAACACTCACAGGAGGTGGCTCACAACTTCCTGTAATATCAGTTCTAAACCTCTGGCCTTCACAAACAACTGAGCTCTGATACCCATATTTACTGATATTCAAACCTATAGACATAAATGAAAATTAAAATCTTATGAAAAAAAAATGTAATGATGGCTTTAACCCTGATTTGTAATTTGTTTGTGCTTAACCACTGGAATGTCTAATTTTTGGTCCAATCATTGTCAGATTCTTAGGAATTTTGATTTCCAAAGTGTTTGTATAAGTCTACATCCCCACCAGCAGCTGAGTCAATCTGGTGCTTTCTCAGACAATTAGGAATAGCGCTTCCTCAAGATCATGCTATACCACTCCTAGGCATATATCCAAAAGATGCTCAAGCATGCAACAAGGACATCTGCTCAACCATGTTTTTAGCAGCTTTATTTGTAATATCCAGAAGCAGGAAACAGCCCAGATGCCACTGTATCCTTTGAGGAATGGATACAGAAATTGTGGTACATCTACACAATGGACTATTACACAGAGATTAAAAAAAAAAAAAGAAGAAAATCATGAAATTTGCAAGTAAATGGTGCGAACTCGATAAGATCATCCTGAGTGAGGTATCCCAAAAGAAGAAAGACACACAGGGTATATACTCACTCATAAGTGGATATTAGACCTATAATATAGGATAAACATACTAAAATCTGTACACATAAAGAAGCTAATCAGGAAGGAGGACTCTGGCTAGGATTCTCAATCCCCATTCTGAAAGGCAAATATTTATTTATTTACAGAATAAAATAGAAATAAATATTGTTTATTTAGGGAATAATATCAAGTAGATAAGTTAAAGTGATAGCTGTATTCTCACATTTATTGAATCACAGTTTACAACAGCCAAGATGAAAAGCCTAAGTGTGTGCCAAGAAATAAATGAACGAAGAGCTTGTATGTGAGTGTGTGTATAATAAAATATTAATTAGCCAAAAAAAAGAATTTTGAAACAATAAATCAGGCAGTGAGTGACCCAAAGTAATCCTGTGGATGCTCTCACTGCAATGCACAAGCATATTCCAAATATGCTGATAGCAAAGCAAATACAAAACTAAATTCGGTGGAGCTGGGGAGGTAGTTTAGTGGTTACCATGCAAGAAGGCCTGGGCTCAACTGTCAAAACTGCCAGAAAAAAAAATGACTCAGCCATGGTGAGAAACAGCAGGAGAAATCAACTGTACCTAAAATATGACTAAAAGCAAGCATAATGTGGGAAATCTGAATGGGACCCGGAAACTATGCAGGCTTGGAACTTAGGATGGAGCAAGAATTGCCCAGCATTGTGTTCTAGGTTAATTAAATAAGTCCTAGTCTCTGTGTGGTAATTTGGGTACACAGCTGGTTTAGGAATGGCTGTTGTTTAATTAAAAGATAAATCAATAATAAATATTAATAATCATCAACACAAATCATTCCTCAAAGACCCTGTCCTGAACAATAAGGAGACTTGCCAAGAGGCCTGTGCTCCTTGCCCAGAAGAAGGCTCTTCAAGAAGGCCTATTCTTCTGCAGACCAGGGCTCCAAAAAGCCCTATCATTCTTAGCCCCCAAAAAGCCTGCCTTTCTCAAATAAAGGAAAATGTAAACATTCAAAAATAAACCACTACCTCCCAACCTCCCTCACAGAGATGGTAGCAGCTTTATTTGTAATAGCCAGAAGCTGGAAACAACCCAGATGCCCCTCAACTGAAGAATGGATGCAGAAATTGTGGTACATCTATACAATGGAATATTACTCAGCAATGAAAAATAAGGAAATCATGAAATTTGCAGGTAAATGGTGGTACCTGGAAAGGATCATCCTGAGTGAGTTGTCCCAGAAGCAAAAAGACACACATGGTATATACTCACTCATATAGACATACAACATAGGACAAACCCACTAAAATCTGTGCATCTAAAGAAACTAAGCAAGAGAGAGGACCCTAACTAAAATGGTCAATCCCCATCCTGAAAGGCAAAGAGGATGGACATCAGAAGAAGAAGAACAAGGAAACAACCTAGGAACCTTCTACAGAGGGCTTCTGAAAACCAGAAGAAGAAAACAGGAAACAAACAAGGAACCTACCACAGAGGGCCTCTGAAAGCCTCTGCCCTGCAGACTATCAAAGCAGATGCTGAGCCTGATGGCCAAGTTGGGCAGAGTGAATGGAATTTTATGTAAGAAGTGGGAAATAGTAAGAGCTGGAGAGGACAGGGTCTCCACAAGGAGAGCAACAGAACAAGAAAATTTGAACACAGGGAACTTCCCAGAGACTCATACTCCAACCAAGGACTGTTCATGGAGATAACCTAGAACCCCTGCACAGATGTAGCCCATGGCAGTTCAGTGTCCAAGTGGGTTACATAGTAATGGGAAGAGGGACTGCCTCTGACGTAATTTGATTGGCCTGCTCTTTGATCACCTCGCCCTGAGGGGGGAGCAGCCTTACCAAGCCACAGTATAGGACAATGCAGCCACTTTTGATGAGAACTGATAGACTAAGATCAGAAAGGAGAGGAGAACTTCCCCTATCAGTAGACTTGGGGAGTGGCATGAATGCAGAAAGGGGAGGGAGGGTGGGATCGGGAGGGGAGGAGGGAGGGGCTTATGGGGGGATACAAAATGAATAAAGTGTAATTAATAAAAAAATTTAAAAAAATAATATTTCTAGTAAGAATGCAGTTTGCACTATTTTTTTTTTCACAAACGCCAGCCAAGATATGCAAAGGAAAGAGATATAGGAATCTTTTGCTAAAATATTTGTAACAAATAACTATACACAAAAACTTCACAAAAAACTAGTTTCCTCTTGAAGCAGAGCACATAGCAGGTGAGACTGGGACAGATGAAAACACTGGCTGGGATTGTAAGCCTCTCAATGACCTAGAGGGAGAAAGGATTTACAGGGAGTGGAGATTTTCATTTTGGATATTAACATTTCCAAAGTTTGGCTACATCATCTTTTAAATTTATGCAAACTATGTAAACAAGAGGTACATTTTAAATTGCTCTGCATGCAAAACTCCATGGCATCCAAAGATACCATGTACTTGGATATTTCTTTCACAGACAGAGCCCATGATGTGCAGTAATCAGCTGAAGGAACAAGTAAGGAAGAGTGATTGTAGGCAGGTATGCTCAACTTAATACTCTTTCACCTTGATTCAACCTGCCCTTTACCATTCCCAATTATAAAACCAATTATTATAGAAAAATTCTATTGAGAAAACTGTTATAGAAAAGTAACCAGAAAGCTTTACTTCCAGGCAATAGAACCTTTGTAGAAAAGAGAAAGGATAGTGTCGAGTGGGAGAACATGATATACTTCTATACTGTACAAATTTATTGAATGGTCATCCATCATTAATTGTGTGTGCAAAACAACAACAACAAAGCCATCATGTGTTATCTTGCCTGCTTGCAAAGAAATTTGAAATGTATAAATCTCGATAAAATCTTCCCTCCTATGACATGCAGATTACCTAGATTTTCCTCATTTTAACCACAAATGGGATTTTACATAAATATGTGTTCCTTAAAACATCACTAGTTTTTTAGGTTAACTGTATGTCTTTTGAAATGCAGAAGAAAAATCCCTGGTTCACACATAGTTTAGTGACAATATATTCACTTGTCGTTAATGAAGCAAGTATATTCTAAGTCATTACATGATTTCTTTGGCTTTTCTTTACTAAGTAATACATTTAAAATAGTCATGATTGCCTGAGAAAACTTCTGACCTTGATAAAATCACAATTGTAATTATAATTTTTTTCCTCAAGGGCGGTTAATTAAAAAAAAATGATTGCAGCTCTCATTTTTAAAACTCTACTTTACTTGGGGTGTTTAGGCCTCAACCTCCAAACCCTATGTAGCAGACAGAAAGTTAGTGGGGAGAGAGGGCCCCTTTGTTTCTCCCAGATGTTTAGGGTAAATTGGTAGTTTTAGGGCTATAAAAATCTCCATCAACAGCAGATGCAGCTAGCAGTCTTCTTAAAGCTGCTGTGCCTCAAACCGTTTCCCTCCAGTTGTCTCTCAGGTCTCTCCAAACTGCTCCATGCCACCATAGAATGCCACCACTTCTCTTTCTGAGCTCTCAATTTATAATGTTTGAGTTCTAGACCATGCCCATCTCCGTGTAGCACATATGGAAAGCCATTACCAGCTGGCAAAAGCCATTCACTACACGAGACCATTATCAGCTGTGAACAAACTGTAGCCCATCTAAAATCACACACTTGGGATTAAAACAAAAGCATATTTACATAACATAACTGAGCTCACAAAGAAACCAAAGCTTTCATTACTTGTGACCATCAGCCTGAAGCAGCCATAACAAATCCTATACTTGGGATTAAAATAAAAGCACATTTACATAACGTAATTGGGTTTACAAAGAAACCAAAGCTTTCATTACACATAGCAGCCTGAAGCATTCATAACATATGCAGGTCTTCTAAGGACACAGGAGCCCAACTCTTGGCAATAGCACAGAACTATACCTCCAACAGAGATGGATTAATCGCTGCTCAGCAATAAGACAGTCCCTGGAAACATAATCAGAGATATAAATAAATTTAGAGACTCATTAGAAATTGTAATTAAAGTAAACAGTAGGGCAATAACAAATGTTTTATCAATCTCTCAAAGGAGAAAGCACAGACAAAAGAAAATAGCTGACCAGGCAAAAATGGTAAACCTTCTACCTACATATAAAACTGTGTGAAATATATGTAAGGATCTTTTATGTTCTAAGTTCTGCTTGACACTTTTATACTCTAAAATTTTGTTTCTGAATCAAGTATATTAAATTAAAAGCCAACCTACTAAATACATAGTAATTTACATATATTTATATATATAGGTATTCTTATTATAAAAGTTGAAGTTAAATAATGAAATTAAAACCCATCTCTTTCCCTTTCTCCACCATACTCCTATGGTGGACTTCAAATTTAAGGTGCTACACTGAGTTATTGAGAGAACAGGAGTTCGAGAACAAGTAGTTGGTTTCCTGAGGCTCACGTAGGAAAATGTGGCTTCACAGGTGAAACACTTTCATTTAAATACACACCGAGCATTGCTCCATGTCTTGAGCAGATCTTCAGAGATAGAGAAAATAGCACAAGTATTAGGTGGTATTCTTCAGAGAGTCACACATCTACCATCATCTTTTTGTGAATATCTAAACCACCTACACAGCACAGCTTTTGCCAAATGATATTCTTCCGTCTCCATCCTTATCTGCATTTATAATTGTTTTGTCTACAATCTGCTGTAGCTGTGTCTGTCAGGTTGTTCCCAACCATCATCTTCAACACCTGGAAGAGTTTCCCATTGGAAATATAGCCATCTTTACCCATGTCACAAATAACGGAAAGCAACCCTCAACTTTGCTTCCTTATCACCTATGACACGGAACTGAGAGACTCCTTAAATGAATTCTCTGAAGTTTAATCCTCCATCTGCATACTTCTCTGTCTGTGTCAAGTATGTTTATTACCCTCTGTACAAAAGGATTCTGCAAAGCAGATGCTGAGCCTGATGGCCAACTGACGGGCAGAGTGAATGGAATTTCATGTAAGAAGTGGGAAATAGTAAGAGCTAAAGAGGACAGGAACTCCACAAGGAGAGCAACAGAACAAGAAAATTTGAACACAGGGAACTTCCCAGAGACTCATACTCCAACCAAGGACTATTCATGAAGATAACCTAGAACCCTGACAATGCAGCCACTTCTGATGAGAACTGATAGACTAAGATCAGAAAGAAGGAGAGGAGGACCTCCCCTATCAGTGGACTTGGGGAGGGACATGCATGCAGAAAAGGGGGGGGGAGGGTGGGATCGGGAGGGGAGGAGGGAGGGGCTTATGGGGGGATACAAAATGAATAAAGTGTAATTAATAAAAGTTAAATAAAAAATTTTTAAAAAGGAGAAAAAAAGGGAAAAAAAGGATTCTGATGTACCTCAGGCAGAGACATGAACTCTTCCAATCTCAAAGAACCAGAATTGTCCAAATCCAGTTTCTTGAATCTCTTTTCTTGCCTTTTAATTTCATCAGCATCAAACTGTGAGCACATTTCCAAGGGCAACTTGCCTAATTCACCATATTGCTTGGCAGGCAGTGCTGGTGCAGCCACAGCATCTTGCTGTCCTGAGCAAGGAGGGCAGGGTCCCTGTGGGAGATGCTTCAGCTGGAGGGAGGGTTTCAATCTAGCACTCATGGGCAGCCCTGACTTGCTACAGTGGCTTGTGTTGACTGCAACCTCAAAGGCACCTTGTTTTGTTTTTTTAATATTTAGTTAGTTTCTATTCTGAACTTTGTTATGTCATATTCTTTCTCTGTTGCTTACTAACTTTTAATTTTGGACTGCTGTCTTGTATGCATTTTTAGCATTTTCCCTTTTAGAATGATAAAAATTTCTCCCTGTGAACCACTGAGCCAAATCCCTGAGATTCTACTAGGTAGTGATTTCACTACCTTTCCTGTCTATGTATGTAAAACTTTCTTTTGTGAGTTCTTTGATTCATGAATTCTGTAATGTGCTGACAGCAATTCAAATATACAGTATTTCTAAAAATAAATCAGTTTCTTAGGATTTTCTAACAGTGTCTGTCCTCTGAATAAAACCTCTGAATTGAAGTTTATCATTTACACAAATCTATGCTCATTTTTTTTTTTTAAATCGATCCATGCCTGGCCATATGTTTATGTCTGGATATAAAACAATTTCAGACAATCACTTACTATTTTGTTTTAATTTGAAAAACATAAACTTACTTCAGTTATACCATCAATAAAATTTTATTTGGGGTAAGAAATATTCTGTTGAAATCCTGTGCTGTAATGCAAGTAAACGTCACGTTTTTCACAGTTTCTATCAACATGAAATAAAATTTAATCCTGGCAAAAAATGGTATAGTCTAAACTAACACAAAGAATTCTCGATATGTGCATTAAATTGAACTTACTGATCAGCATTCAGTCTTTCACTTATTTTGCTGATACATATGTCTCTTTGGCTGCAAAGTACTTCAAGAGTGGCTGGATATTTGTAAAAAGTCTTATATCCTTATAGTGTATTAAGTAATTGTTCCTCTTATAATTATCATATTAACCACTCAAAGAGACACCCCCCACAAGACAGAGTGTCACTTTGTAGCCTTGACTGTCCTGGAACTCTCTGTGTAGACCAGGCTGGCTTCAAACTCACAGACACCTGCATGCCTATGCCTGACAAGTGCTGGGGTTGCATTATCGCCCCTAGTGACATTTGTATTTTGAAAGTATAAATTTAAAATGTATAAATCTTTCTGTGACTTGCAAACTTAAAAGTTATATATTAACTATACTAATGTTTTGTTTTGTTTTTGCCTTATACTCTGCAGTTTGATATCCCTAAAATCAGAATAAGCTGTACAAAGTGTGTAAAAGCCCAAGAGGATGGAGGGCATCAAGGCAACAAGATTCTATAAGTCAATAAGATCAAAGCTCACATGAACTCACAGAGACTAAAGCAGCAAGCACAAGGCCTGCACAGGTCTGCACCAGATCCTCTGTACATGTGTTATGGCTTCCAGTTTAGTGTTTTTATTTTGGTACTGAGTGTGGGAATGGGTGAGTCTCTCATTGTTGTGCCTGCTCTTAGGGCTCTTTTCCTTCTGGTGGTTTGCCTTGTGCAACTCCATTGTGATGGTTTTTGCTTTAATTTATTGTATTTTATTTTGTTATGTTTTGTGATTTCTTAGAAGCCCATTATTTTCTAATGATATTCAGAAAGGGAGTGTATCTGGATGGGAGGGGAGGTAGTGAGAAACTGGAAGGAGAAACGGGAATCTGTAAATTAGGATACATTGTATGAGAAAATAATCTATGTTCAATAAAAGACAGGGAAATAAATATAATCACATCCCTATTTTAACATTCCAACCTGTTCATTTTAATGCCTTCCATATAATGTTTTCTTTCTACTGTATCCTTGTCTCGTATGAGATATACCTAATTATATTTTCTAATGCTATAATCTCCTATTTCCTAATAAATATAGTCCATTTACATTTATGGTAAATATCTCAAATGTATGGAATTATTGTCACCAATATATATCATGAGTTTCACTTTGCCATTTTTTCCTTTTATTTCCTGTGCAAAATCGATTTCCTTTTGTCATTTAGTTCCATTTTAACAGCTTTCTGTTAGTTGAGATTGAATATACTCCATTTCTTCAGTAGTTGTTGTTATATTTAATAATGCCTGTTTAAAAGTCCAAAATTAGTATTTCAGAACCCCTTTTCAAATTTCTGAATATTTTGAAACTTTTAACTTGCAGTTAACCTCCAGTATACCCATGTGTCATTAGTGTCTACTATTTCTATGTTAACTAATCTAATTGGATGAGTTATTGTTATTGACATGTCTATTTCGTAAATTTACTTATGTCTCTATGTTCACAGTTCAATATTCCTTCTTGCTTCTTGGGCCAAATCTAGCCTTGTCCTTCTACCTTAGAATGAACTTTTGTGAAAATTCGTGATTAGTAAAATAATCGTTTGTGCTTTTAGAAATTGTCTTTATTGTGTGTTCCTTTTTAGAAGGTACAAAGTTCTAGATCAAAGGACTTGGGTAAAAAGAACTTCCTGCTCCTGACCAGGACCAGGGATCAGTTCACAGCTCCCACATGTTGGTTATCAACCATCAGTAACTCCAGTTTCAGAGGATCCAATGCCCTCCTATGTCCACGGTTGGCAGTACACACACACTTCACACACATCCATCCACACATGCATGCAGTTACAATACACTTGCATATAAATAGAAAACACTTTTTAAAATGTTTTTATTAACTACACTTTATTTACTTTGTATCCCCCCGTAGTTCCCTCCCTCTTTCCTCCCAATCCCTCTATTCCTCCCGCTTTTGCACACATGACCCTTCCCAAGTCCACTGGTAGGGGAGATCTTCTATTTCTTCCTTCTGATCTTAGTCTGTTAGGTCTCATCAGGAGTGGCTGCATTGTCTTCCTCTGTGGCCTGGTAAGGCTGCTACCCCCTCAGGGGGAGGTGATCAAAGAGCAGGCCAATTAGTTCATGTCAGAGATAGTCCCTGTTCCCATTACTATGTAACCCACTTGGAGACTGAATTGCCTTGAGCTACATCTGTGCAGGGGTTCTGGGTTATCTCCATTCATGGTACTTGGTTGGAGTATTAGTCTCAGGGAAGATCCCTGTGCTCAGAATTTTTGATTCTTTTGCTCTCCTTGTGGGACTTCTGATCTCTCCATATCTTACTATTTCTTACTTCTTTCATAAAATTATCTGCATTCTGCCTAAAGGTTGGCCATAAGTCTCAGCATCTGCTTTGATACTCTGCAGGGCAGAGCCTTTCAGAGGCCCTCTGTGGCAGGCTCCTAACCTGTTCCCTGTTTTCTCCTTCTTCTGATGTCCATCCTCTTTGCCTTTCTAGATGGGGATTGAACATTTTAGCCAGACTACTCCCTCTTGATTAGTTTCTTTAGGTGTACATATTTTAGTTGGTTTATCCTATATTGTATGTCTATATGAGTATATACCATGTGTATCTTTCTGCTTCTGGGATACCTCATTCAGGATGATCATTTCTAGTTCCCACCATTTGCCTGCAAATTTCATGATTTCCTTGTTTTTTATTGCTGAGTACTATTCCATTGTGTAGATGTACCATACTTTCTGTATCCATTCTTCAGGTGAGGGGTGTCTTGCTTGTTTCCAGCTTCTGGCTATTACAAATAAAGCTGTTACAAACATGGTTGAGCAAATGTCCTAGTTGTGTACTTGAGCCTCTTTTGGGTATATGCTTAGGAGTGGTATAGCTGAATCTTGAGGAAGCACTATTCCTCGTTGTCTGAGGAAGCACCAGATTGCTTTCCAGAGTGGTTGTACAAGTTTACATTCTGACCAGCAGTGGAAAAGGGTTCCCCTTTCTCCACAAACTATCCATCATGTGCTGTCACTTGAGTTTTTGATCTTAGCCATTCTTATGGGTGTAACGTGAAATCTCAGCGTTGTTTTTATCTGCATTTCCCTGATGAATAATGATGTTGTGCATTTCTTTAAGTGTTCTTCTGCCATTCGGTATTGTTCTATCGAGAATTCTGTTTGGTTCTGTTTCCCATATTTTAATTGGATTACTTAATTTGTTGCTTTTAAACTTCTTTAGATCTTTATATATACTGGATATTAGCCCTCTGTCAGATATAGGGTTAGTGAAGGTAATTTTCCAATCTGTAAGGAGTCAATTTTCTTCAGATGACAGTGTCCTTTGCTTTACAGAAGCTTTTCAATTTCACGAGGTCACATTTATTGATTGTTGCTCTTAGAGCCTGTGCTTTTGGTGATCTATTCACCTAAGTTGTCTCCTGTGCCAATGAGTTCCTGGCTCTTATCCACTTTTTCTTCTAACAGTTTTCGTGTGTCTGGTTTTATATTGAGGCCTTTGAAGCAGTTGGACTATAGGTTTTGTGCCGGGTGATAAGTATGGATCTATTTGCATTTAGTTTTGAATTGACAACTATTTCATTTAGCAGTTCAAATATACCTCTTCGTCACTGTTAAGATCCCGGTTTCTTCTTAGGTGAACTATATTCAACACAGGGACGGCCCCACTTCACACAGGAGTTCTAGACTCAAGTTCCTATGACCTGACTGAGGACCACAAGTTCTAGATCTTGCCTTCTGATCCTCCCTCTGCAACCCCTTTTCAGGTAGGAATCCTAGATTTGCATTGATGCCAGTCTTCCTCCCTGAGGAGAATCTCTGCACTGAGCACCTGTTCCAGACCTGGGAATATTGGCTGTGATAATCTTCTAACTCTGGACTTTGAAAATTAACTTAGATTAAGCTGAACCAGTATTACTTCTGCTATTCCATTTGAATATCAAAACTAAATTTCTCCTAGAATGATCCCTACCAAGCTGTTCTGCAACCTGAAAAGGTGGGGTAACAAGAAATAAATTAAAAATATCCACTCAACAGGACTGGAAAAATGGCTCAGAGGCTAAGGTCCTCGGGACTCCAGAGAACCTGGGTTCAATTCACAGCATCTATGTGGCAGCTCACAACTGTCTGTGATTACAGTTCCAGAGGATCTGACAACTTTGCACAGACATGCAGGCAGAACACCAAAGCACATAAAAATAAATGTTTTAAAAATATCTACTCAACAGAAGAGAGACAAACCATACCAATAACCTAATTCCAGGTGTATAGGTCTCATTACGAAAACATAAACATGAGTAACAATAAGATTGCCAAAAGTTAGTACTTCAGTAGTCTTATTCCTGAGAAAAGGAACTTAGATGACATGTAGATAACCTAAAATTGTATAGTTCCTTTTTCTGTGTTCATCATATTTTCTGTGGTTGACTTATTTTTATGTTGGATAGATTCATTACAGTTTGTTTTGGTGCTGTTTGTTTATTCATGTTTATTATCCATGTTGCTTCTTCCTACATAGGTACATTTCTATCATTTCATGGAAACTAATTTCAAACTAAAGATTGACAGCAATCATTTCTTTATCCTATTTAGTACTGCAATTACATTGAGTTAGACTTGTCTGTGCTTATCTTTGATGGGTTGTGTATTGTTACATAATAAACCACAGAGAAAGTTACTGGCTTGAAGAAAATTTTATCTCATTTGTTCAGAATTCCCTTATTCAACATTTTAGAGTGATTCATACAGTTCTCAGACCCTGGGAGGCTCAAAAACATTTATGATGTGTTACAAGTTCATTTACACATTTGGGGTGTATTCTGGCTCTCCATAGATAGGACGCTATCTCAGAATCATTCTCATCCTCTTTATCTTTGTCTCAAAAGAGGCTAAAAGGAGGCAAAGTCTGATCACTCTTCAAGCCTCTATTTCCACACAGGCTCAAACAATTATAAGAGCCCATGGCCAGCTTTAAAGGGTGGAGAAATAATTCTACCTGCTAGTGCAGGAGGCATCATTTTAAGAAATTGAAGTTTTATATTTTTCCCTGTAGCTGTGATGGTCAATTAAAGCCAGGGTTATATATGGAAAACTGTTCACTTGAGGACACAATTTTCTGATCAATTCATGGCTGATATGCCTGTGGTATATTCTTTTCAATGATACTAACTCTCTGAGTTGTCACTGTCCCTAAAGTGCATTAATATGGAGATTGTTCAGACACTTTCCCCTTGGGTCAGCAATGTTAGCAGCAAAGAACGCTGTGGTTTTTCCTGATCCATGTCTGCAAATGAACTATCCCATAAAATGGTTCAGAATTGATATTCCAAACACATGGTAAGGTTTTGTGTAAATGAATTATCTTTTTGTTTCTTGCTTTGTTTTGAGACTGGGTTTCTCTTTGTAGTCCTGTCTGTCCTGAAATGTACTCTAGATCAGGCCGTCCTTGAACTGACAGAGATCTGCCTGTCTCTGCCTCCTGAGTGCTGAGACTAAAGGTGTGCACCACCACTACCTGGATTTAAATGAGTTCTTTTTTAAATTAACCATTTCGTTAATTTATTCACATTACATCTTGATCTTAGACCCTTTCTCCTCTCCTCCTGTTCCCATCCTCCCTCCCACTTCTCACTATCCCTCTCTTATTCCTCACATAAGGAGAGCCTCTCCCCTACCAACTCAGACCAAGTCTTCTTCTTCCCCAGAGCCCTGTTGAGGCAGCCTCCCCCTGTTGAGGGGAAAGTAATCGAAAACCAGGCAACAAAGTCCTTGTCAGGGACTGCTCCCTCTTCCCTTTCTTGGGGACCCACTTATGTGTAAGGGGCCTATGTCGAGTACACGGACCTTCCTTGGTTGGTGCTCTGTAAGCTACCTGGATTCAGGTTAGTTGGATCTGTTGGTCTTCTTTTGCAGCTCCTGTTCCCTCTGAGTCCTTCAATTCTTCCATCCACTCTTTCACAAGGCTCCTGTGCTCTGCCCAATGTGTGGCTATGAGTCTCGGCATGGGATGTGGAACAATTTAAATCCTAGTAACTGAAACTATAGCAAAACACTTCTCTAGGCCAGTGAATGTGTTTGGTAGACTATAACTTTCAATCTGCCCCTAGGATCTACTAAGTACTATTCTAATTGCTGGAAGATAGAAAACCATTCACTTACCACCCTAATTTTATTGAGATGAAATGTAAGCATAAGAAGAGGATCCAAGGGAGGGACAAGATGGTTTAGCCAGGAGAACACTGCATCTGTGGAGCAGGACAACATTTTCCATCCAGCGACCAAGAGATTGAACTCTGGGCCCTAAAACAACAGCTATAGTGTTTCACAGGTGAGAGGAATTCCCCATGGCATGGGAATCAGTCGATTCCACTCTCAGGTCACCCACCAGAACCCGGAAGAGATCCCGGATCTCGCAGGCACTAAGTCGCCAGACCAGAGCCACACGCCTGCATGTCACAATCACCTTCCCAGGCTGAATGGTAGGTACAAAAACACCAGAGACTGAGAGTCCCAGTCATGAGAAAAACCCATGGGGAAGGAAAGCAGTGGGACTGGCCATGGGTCACCCAATCTTTACCTGGAAAAGGTCTCGCAGACTGGCTGGTACAAGCCACCATCACTGAACTGGGTTCAAGCTGCGAGCACGGAGAGTTGTTACATGTCCAGCTCTCTGGCACAGACTGAGCTGTGTGCCCCAGTGCAACAGAGACTGAGAGGCCCTGTCAGGAGTAAACTCCACAGGGAAGGAAGGAAACGGGGACCCGGACTAGGTCATCCAGTATACACCTGGAAATGGTCCTGCAGACTAGTAGAGGGATGAACTGCCAGCCCAGAAACTTGCACTGTACCAACTATTCCTCACAGACAGAACTGTGCACTCCAGGACACCAGAGACTTAGAGTCACTGTTGGGAGAAATCCTCACAGGGAACGAAGCGAAGGGGATGGACTTAGGCCACCCAGCATACCCCTGGAAAAGGTCCTGCAGACTGGCCCAAACCAGGGACCTGCTGTGCACCAGATTGCCTGCTGTTACCAGGTGAGCGGGACTCACCTGCCACAGATTACCGCTTGGGTACTAGGACACAGAGCCCCAACCTCAGACCTACAAAAGCACAGGATCCCCAAGATCAACCCTCAAATACTGCTCCAAGGGGCAACCAGTATCCCTAACAAAACTGACCAAACCAAGGGACACACAGGTTACAGCAGCAGATCACTAAATTTACAGCAAGAAAACCAGAAGCAAGGCAGCTGTCTCCAGGACTTCTCCAGGTGAGAGGAGAGCCCACTCAACTAACAAGGACCACAGTTACCACCCAGATCTCTATGCCTGAGGTGGGCTGTGGCAACTCCTGAAAAGTACCAGTCGTCCAGAGACTATACCCAAAAAGCTGAGGAGACTTCCTTCAGGAAAAAAACCATCTTCCTGCCAAGGGGGATCTCTCCATAACAGAATCACAGGAACCATCAGAAACTAACTCCAAACACCTAAGATAGCCCAATGGGTAGAGGCCAGCGTAAAAACTCAACCAACAAAAGAGAGAGCAATATGGCATCTCCAGAACTCAGTTATCCAGGGGCAAGTAACCCTGGAAACTCCAGCATAATTGAAATTCAATACGATGACCTAACATCTATGCTCATGAAGAGGGTAACAGAGGAAACAAATAAAATGCGTATAGACCTAGAGGAAGATAAACTCAAACAGATTATGGCCATCCTTATAGAAATAGAGGAAGATAAAAACAAACAGCTTATGCCTATCTGAAAAGAAATAGAAGAAAATAAAGAAAAACAGATTATGGCCATTCCTGAAAAGATACAGGAAGGTGCAGCCAAACAGTTTGTGGACTTTAGAGAGGAAATAATTAAATCACTGAAAGATATAAAAGAAAGAGAGGATTGTTAAAAAAAAAAAACAGCTAAAAGAATTGGAGGAAAATACATTCAGACAGGTGAAGGAAGTCAACAAAATGGCTCAAGACCTGAAGAAAGAATTGGAAAAATTGAAAAAAAAATGGAGGAGTGGTGGAGAGAAAGAACTTAGGGAAGAAAACAGAAACTAAAGAGGTAAGCATAACCAATAGACTACAAGAGATGGAAGAAAGAATCTCAGGTGTGGAAAACACTATGGAAGAAATCGATGTATCCGTCAAAGAAAATAATAAATCTAAAAAATTCCTGACACACACCATCCAAGTAATCCAACACAACGTAAAAAGACAAAACCTAAGAGTAATAGGAATAGAGGAAAAAGAAGATTCCCTCCTCTAAGCCCCAGAAAATATTTGCAACAAAATCATTGAAGAAAATTTCCCCAACTTAAAGGACAGGCCAATAAGAATACAAGAGGCTTAAAGAACACCCAATAAATTAGACCAGAAAAGAAAATCCTCCTTCCACATAATAATCAAAACAGTAATTATAGAGAACAAAGAAAAAATACTAAAAGCTGCAAGGGAAAAAGGTCAAGTAACATATAATGACAAACCCAATAGAATCACACCAGACTTTTCAAAAGAGACTATGAAAGCCAGAAGGGCCCTGGACAGATATCATGCAGACCCAAGGAGAACACAGATGTCAACCCAGGCTACTAAACCCAGCAAAATTGTCAGTCCTCATAGACGGCAAAAACAAAATATTCAACGACAAAAACAAATTTCAACAATACCTACACACAAATCCAGTATTACAGAAGATACTAGAAGGAAAAATACAACCCAAGAAAACTAGCTACTTTCAAGGAAACACGGGAAATAATTAACCACACTACAGTAAAAACAAAAAAGCAACAAAGCACACAAACTTATGACCACAGCCAACATCAAAATCAAAGGAACTAACAGCCACTGGTCATTAATCTCCCTCAACATCAATAGACTCAATTCTTCAATAAAAAGACAGAGACTCACAGAATGGATGCATAAACAAGACCCAGCAATCAGTTGCATACAAGAAACACACCTAAGTCACAAAGATAGAAATTACCTGAGGGTAAAGAATTGGAAGACAGCTTTCCAAGCAAATAGACCCAAGAAAAAAGCAGGAGTAGCCATTCTAATATCTGATAAAATAGACTTTTAAACAAAATTAATAAAAAGAGATGGGGAAGGACACTTCATACTCATCAAGGGAAAATTCCACCAGGAATACATCACAATCCTGAACATCTATGCCCCAAATACAAGAGCACCCACATTTGTAAAAAAAAAAAAAAAAAAAGAAAAAGAAAAAAAAGAAACATTGATAAAATTTAAAACAAACATAGATCCTCACACATTAATAGTGTGAGACTTCAACACCCCACTCTCAACAAAAGACAGGTCAAAAAATAGAAATTAAACGAAGAAACAATGACTCTAACAGAGGTCATGAATCAAATGGACCTAGCAGACATATACAGAACCTTACACCCAAACACAATAGAATTTACCGTCTTCTCAGCACCTCATGGAACCTTCTCCAAAATAGACCACAAAGTTGGTCACAAAGCAAGCCTCAACAGATACAAGAAGATTGACATAATCCCTTGTATCATGTCTGATCACTATGGCAGAAAAGCTGGACCTCAACAACAACAGAAATAGGAAAAAGCCTACACACACATGGAAACTGAACAACTTGCTACTAAATAGCAGCCGAGTCAGGGAAGAAATAAAGAAAGAAATTAAAATCGTCCTAGAATTCAATGAAAATGGAGGCACAACATACCCAAACTTGTGGAACACAATGAAAGCAGTGCTAAGAGGAAAGTTCATAGCACTAAATGCCTTCAAGAAGAAATTCAAGACAGCTCATTCAAGCAACTTAATGGATCAACTAAAAACCCTAGAAAAAGAAGAAGCAGACATACCAAAAAGGTGTCGATGGCTGGAAATAATCAAACTCAGGCCTGAAATCAATTGATTAGAAATAAATAAAACAATTCAAAGAATCAATGAAACCAAGAGCTGGTTCTTTGAGAAAATCAACAAGATAGATAAACCCTAATTAAAAGGCAGAGAGACACCATCCAAATCAACAAAATCAGAAATAAAAAGGGGGATATGCCTACAGACACTGAGGAAATCCAAACAATCATTAGGACTTACTTCAGAAGTCTATATGCCACAAAATTTGAAAATCAAAATGAAATGGACAATTTTCTTGATCAGTTCCACTTACCAAACCTGAATCAGGCCCAGGTAAATCAATTAAATACTCGTACATCCCACAAGGAAATAGAAGCGGTAATCGAAACTCTCTCACCCAAAAAAAGCCGAAGACCAGATGGTTTCAGCACAGAATTCTACCAGACCATCAAAGAAGAGCTAAATCCAATTCTCTTCAAACTATTCCAAAAAATAGAAAGACAAGGAACATTACCAAACTCATCCTATGAAACCATAGTCACCTTGGTACCTAAACCTCACAAAGACCCAACAAAGAAAGTGAATTTCAGGCCAAACTCACTTATGAACATTGATGCAAAAATACTCAACAAAATACTTGCAAACCGAATACAAGAACACATCAGAGATATTATCCACTATGACCAAGTAGGCTTCATCGCAGGTATGCAAGGGTGGTTCAATATATGAAAATCCATCAATGTGATCTACCATATTAACAAACTGAAAGAAAAATACCACATGATAATCTCCCTAGATGCTGAAAAATCATTTGACAAAATCCAACATCCATTCAGGTTTCAAGTATTGGAGAGATCAGGGATAGAAGGCATATATCTAAACATAGTAAAGGCGATATACAGCAAGCCTATAGCCAACATAAAACTAAACAGAGAGAATTTTAGAGCAATCCCACTGAAATCAGGGACAAGGCAAGGCTGCCCACTCTCTCCATATCTCTTCAACATAGTTCTGGAAGTCCTTGCTAGAGCAGTAAGAAAGTTGAAGAAGATCAAGTGGATACAAATTGGAAAGGAAGAAGTCAAGTTATCACTATTTGTAGATGATATGATAGTATACCTGAGTGACCCCAAAATTTCTACCACGGAACTCTTTGCTGATGAACACCTTCAGCAAAGTGGCCAGATACAAAATTAATTCCAAAAAAATCTGTAGCCCTCCTAAATACAAAAGATAAAACGGCTGAGGCTGAGAAAGAAATTAGAGAAACAACACCCTTCACAATAGCCACAAAGGACATAAAGTAACTTGGTGTAACCCTAACCAAGTAAGTCAAAGACTTGTATGAAAAAAATTTCCAGTCTCTGAAGAAAGAATTAGAAGAAGATATGAGAAGATGGAAAGATCTCCTATGCTCATGGCTTGGCAGGAATAACATAGTAAAAAATGGCCATCTAGCCAAAAGCAATCTACAGATTCAATGCAATTCCCGTCAAATTACCAACACTACTCTTTACAGACCTTTAAAGAAAAATTCTCAACTTCATATGGAATAACAAGAAGCCCAGAATTGCTAAAAAATATCCTCTACAATAAACGATCTTCAGGAGGTATCTCCATCCCTGATCTTAAGCTGTACTATAGAGCAACAGTATTAAAACTACATGGTACTGGCCTAGAAACAGAATGGTGGGTCAATGGAACCGAACAAAAGACCCTGCCATAAATCCACACACTTATGGACATCTGATCTTTGACAAAGCTGCCAAAACCATACAATGCAAAAAAGATAGCATCTTCAACAAATGGTGCTGGTCTAACTGGATGTCTCCATGTAGAAAAATTCACATAGATACATACTTAACGCCCTGCACAAAACTAAAGTCCAAGTGGATCAAAGACCTCAACATAAAACTGGACACATTAAATTGGTTAGAAGAAGAAGTAGGGAAGACCCTAGAACTCATTGGTACAGGAGACAACTTCCTGAACAGAACACCCACAGCACAGGCTCTAAGAGAAACAATCAATAAATGGGACCTCATGAAACTGAAAATCTTCTGTAAGGCAAAGGACACTGTCATCAAAACAAAACGACTGCCTACAGACTGGAAAAGAATCTTCACCAACCCTTTATCTGAAAGAGGGCTAATATCCAGTATATATAAAGAATTAAATAAGCAGGATAGCTGCAAACCAAGTAATCTAATTTAAAAAATGGGGAATAGAGCAAAACAGAGAATTCTCTGTAGAGGAATATCGAATGGCAGAGAAACACTTAAAGAAATGCTCAACCTCATTAGGCATTAGGAAAATGCAAATCAAAACAACTCTGTTATTTCACCTTACACCCATCAGAATGGCCAGGATGAAAAACTCGAGTGACAACACATGCTGGAGAGGTGGTGTAGAAAGGGGAACCCTCCTCCACTGATGGTGGGAATGTAAATGTGTACAACTACTCTGGAAATCAATCTGCCACTTTCTTAGAAATCTAGGAATAGCACTTCCTCAAGACCCAGCCACACCATTCCTAGGCATATATCCAAAAGTGGCTCAATTACCCAATAAGGACATTTGCACAACCACATTTGTAGTAGCTTTATTTGTAAGAGCCAGAAGCTGGAAACAGCCCAGATGCCCCTCAACTGAAAAATTGTGGCACATCTACACAATGGAATATTACTCAGCAATGAAAAAAAAGGAAATCATGAAATTTGCAGGTAAATGGTGGAACCTGGAAAGGATCATCCTGAGTAAGCGGAAAGACACACGGTGTATACTCACTCATATAGACATATAATATAGGATAAACCTACTAAAATCTGTACATCTAAAGAAACTAATCAAGAAAGAGGACCCTGACTAAAATGCTCAATCCACATCCCAAAAGGCAAAGAAGATGGACATCAGAAGAAGAAGAAAACAGGAAACAAGATAGGAACCTGCCACAGAGGGCCTCTGAAAGGCTCTGCCCTGCAGACTCTCAAAGCAGACGCTGAGACTTATGGCCAACTGTTGGGCAGAGTGCATGAAATCTTATGTAAGAAGTCAGAAATAGTAAGACCTGGAGAGGACAAGAACTCCACAAGGAGAGCAACAGAACCAGAAAATTTGAACACAGGGGTCTTCCCAGAATCTCATACTCCAACCAAGTACCATGCATGGAGATAACCTAGAACCCCTACCCAGATGTAGCCCATGGCAGTTTAGTGTCCAAGTGTGAAATGGGAAGAGGGACTGCCTCTGACATAAATTGATTGGCCTGCTCTTTGATCACCTCCCCCTGAGGGGGGAGCAGCCTTACCAGGCCACTGAAGATGACAATGCAGGCAGTCGTGATGAGATCTGATAGACTAAGTTCAGAAGGAAGGAGAGGAAGACCTCCCCTATCAGTGGATTTGGGTAGGGGTGTGCATGAAGATGGGGGAGGGACGATGGGTTTGGGAGGGAGGAGGGAGGGGCTTATGGGGGGATACAAAGTGAATAAAGTGTAATTGAACTTAGAAAAGAAGGGGATCCAAAGATAAATGAATGATATTGTAGAGAAATAAGCTTTAGAAAGGCTCAACGAGACTTAAACTACAAGGCAAGCTTCAGTGTTAAATCATGCCTGCTCACTCCTGGTATCTTAAATGTTTTGCTTCTATGTGATGTTTAGTGGCCCACAAGGCCACTGCCACAGAGAATCTGCTCCTGCTTATGGGAAATGAGGCATTTACCCTGAGGTAAGGGCAATTATTTTGCTTAATCACCTTCAAATAGGGGATGTCAAGACATTTGAGTCACCATCTACCACTCTCTAATTAAACCTGGGAAACAGGATAAGTCCTGGTTGTCTCATGAGAGCATGTGCCTGCCCTTCATGTTGCCCAATGGGTGCTACCTCCCTGAATTTACAACTTATGTCACAAGGTCTTAGCCGCCTCAAATAGCAGGCTGAACAACTCAAACCCACTGAACTCAGATTTTCACAACTATTGCCGCACAGCCAAGACACTCTTCAAAATTCAACAGTGTAAAATACCCTTAAATATCTACTTGTGAACAAGCTGTAATCATGGCTGTAACTCAAATTAGAGAACCGTTTTGCATATTTATGCAGAAAGAAATTGCTAGACTGACATGGGGTGGGGTAATATGAGGAAATGGGCTTTGAGGTGCAGGTGAAGGAAGAGAAATGAGTTACCTGGCAAACAGGAATCGAGCAGAAATAAGTCAACAGAGACAAGAATGAGCATCACAATTTTGGAGAAGGGAGGAAAGCATGCTAAGCCCTATGTGGACTGGGTACAGGAGCTCTCAATGCCTTGGAAGAAGTAACCCAGAAGAGATTGCAAAGACAAGTCATGCAAGGCTGGCTCCATTTACCTACAGTCTGGAAGGATACTATGTTCCTGGCTTATTAAAGATAATGACCCTTATTGGAGGTCGTTTTCCTGTGAACTTTCCTTCATTAAACAATCAATGTTAGTTCTTTATATGGAAATAGAATAACCACATGAGCACGAAGCAGAAAACTATCTCCTACAAACCATACTGGGTAATCCCATTATCCAGAAACAGTGACTGGCTGCCTGTTTGAAAAGCAAAATTAAACAATGTGCATGCTATTGAAATATCACAGGAAGACACTCAAAATTGTTGCAGAATGGGCCACCTGTACTCAACAATTAGTGAGCTGCATAGCTCATCACCTGATACTTAATTTGGATGCTCTCATTATTTGTAGAGGGAGAAGAGTGATGATAGTTATTTTTCTAAGATCCCTGTTGGACGCTGGAATCACTGATGTCAAAGGCTGTTGCATGTCTTTCCAAAACCTAAGTAGTTGCCATTTCCACCTCTCACTCGGTGTATGACTGGATATTTATCAGTACAGATGAAATGGTCCTTCTCCCAGGATTGCTTGCACTGAGGAGACAGGAGCTTTGCTCCTGTCTGACTGTTCACCACCACTTATGTCAGCATGCAAGGGAATGAGCATCACAAAATCTGACCCTTCTACATCCTGAGTCTATACTAACCAACAGGCATACTGGACCTTAAATCATTAATGAGTTTTCCGGGCAAATTTCCATTCTACCAGTTGTCATTTTTCTCACCACAGAAATACCACCAACAATCAAAGCAAAGAATGCAGATAGAGTCTAAGACCAAGAAAGGCTCCAAAATACATTTGTTCTTGCAACCAAATGGAGTAAAGTGGATGGTCCAACTCACGGTGCATGCTTCTGTTAGCACCATTATATCAAATTCAGGCTGACTGTTTACATGATGGGTGTAGCTCTCTGAATGAAATAGGGTACGGTATTTGAGGCCTGTAATTCCAGCACTTAGGAGTCAGAGGCTGCAAATTTGAGGCTAGCCAAAGGATCATATCCAATTTGAGGCCATGTGCTGTGTAGTATAAGTCTCTGTCACTTAAAACTAATATCCAAAACAGAAAATTTACCTGACATTGTTTATCTAAAACAAGGCCTTATACTCTAGCCCTGGATGAGCTGAACTTTTTATGTAAACCACCTGGCTTTGAACTCATAGACATTCTATAGTCCCCTGCCTCCCAATGGTATAATTAAAGGCATATACCACAATGCCATTCATGAGTTGACTGCAACTTCACAATTCTTGCTATGACTAAGAGATAGATGCAAACAATATGCTTACACTATAAGAAACTTGTACATAAAAAGAAGAAAACCTATTGTTAAATAAGAGGTTACATACACTCGTGCATACACTCTTCATAATAAAGACCTTGTTTCTAACAATGGGTCGAAATGAATAATGCAAAATTGCATTTCTTATACTTTAAGTTTTTAGGAAATTCAGAAAAATATCATGATTCTTATTTTCAGTTCTCAATCTGCCAAGAATTTTCTAATATACTACTACTACTAATGATGATGAATATGATGATGATAAATGTGCCTTGCTTATCGGTGCTGATAAAAAGGCTTTTCTGTAGACTATGGCTGAAGCTATAAATTAAAGCAGTATAGCCAAACTTTATTTGAGAATAGCCTTCGATATGCAAATATCTGAGCTGATTATGTTTCTAGAACTAAATCTTACAATGTCTGTAACAGATATTTTTTGCACATTAAATACACATTGTATATTTTATAAAACAATATAAAGTTATATGATAGTTATCATACTACTCTAATTGTTTGAATTCATAGAGAAGAAAATAGCTTATTACTATATACAACTTCTTTCTATAGCTGGAATTTGAAGATTATATTAGGTCTCATAATTGTCATCATTCATCATGTTTAAATACTAAAGACAACTGAAACAAATCTTTAGGAACAGAAAATAATGTTACCGCAACCACATATCAGAACAAGCCCATTAAACTCACCCTACATTAGTGTTTGTCTTTATCCAGGAGAGAAATCAAAATCCCACTAGGTTAAGAGACTCTGGGTAAACTCATGTTACCTTGATGGTTCTCAGAACATGAGTTGTTTCATCTTCTTCCACAAGAACAATGGTATTCATTCCTTCATTTAATGGAATATTGCCGCATACCACATCAACACTGAAGAAGATGGTTTCATCCAGCCATAATTGGTGAATAAATGTATCACAATTTCTTGGATAGCCTTATACATTGATTTATCTATGACATAGGTAAACAAAGGTCACACTGGTTCATGTAAAATGCACTGCACAGAAGCTCTACTCGGACCATCTGTGTTGATATGAGCACATTTTATCACTACTCTGACAATAAATATTTCTGCACCTTAAGCTTG
Source organism: Psammomys obesus (assembly GCF_907164565.1). Lineage (NCBI taxonomy): Eukaryota > Metazoa > Chordata > Mammalia > Rodentia > Muridae > Psammomys > Psammomys obesus. The sequence goes on from NW_026590466.1 coordinate 30,757, forward strand.
TCACTACTGCATGGCACCTACATGGAATCTCTTTCTGCTGTAGATGACCTGTCCCAGTCAGAGTGAAAGTACTGTGTTCATCATACCTGTTCAGGTAACCTCTTTATACTCTCTCTATTACTAGTATATGCCTGTCTCATCATCAGCAGCAGCAGCAAATACATAGCCATTGATCTGGATTCTACAACAAACCTTATAACAGAGCATTAGAAGATATGTGCACATGTAAACATATGAATCCCAATTTACTTCTATTCTTCATATGCATGATCAGTAAACAATGCTTGGGGACCAGGCTCCAGTATCCTGCTGGGACAACTGGTCACCTTCCTTCATGGTACCCTCCTTAGTACCCTGCCTCCTGCCCTCAGGATGTTCTCTTTTTCTGGGGGACACTTAAAGGCACTTTTCAAGGGGAAAGGCAGAGGCAGTACAGCACACAAAGATTTGTGTCACGTGTTCTGTGAGTAGGTTCAAACACTGCCCTGTGTTAGTCTACCAGAGCAGCTTGGGCCACAGATCAGTACTATACGAACTCTTGGGAAATCAGGGACATCCTCAAGATCAACAGCCACTCGATTCCTGCTGTTCCTGTCCACTGCACCTCATGGTGGAAGATAATCTTTCTGAGTTGTCACTTTCTGTGGTAGACATTTGGTCTGACACCCAGAAGATTACCTTGAAACCATGCCTGAGGCTTTCTTTCAGATCATGTCTTCCATCGAATGATTTCTTTATTCCACTGCCAAAGTCTCCTCATAGTGGTGTTATCATTAGCCTGGTCAATGGCTGATGCTTTTAGAGGTATCACCAGGTCTCCTTTGTGTGTCTCTCTGGCTGTGGGCCCAATCCATCCCCAGTTTCTATGGGATGTTAGTGAATGGCTAAAGGGAGGCACTCAAGAGAGCTAAGAACAGGGTACTTCTCTGTCTGCTGTCAGCTTCCCTTCAAACTCCCCAGCCATTGAGAGCCCACCTTTATCTGCTAGCCAGCCAATGAGAGTCAATGGTCTTGCCTATGTCACAAGTATAGCCAATGAAAACACTGCACTGAGTCATTTGATCCTCTCCACACATTGTGAATGCACTGGTAGGAAGGTCTCATGAAAAGCTGTTTGTAGATCTGCACAATCCAAGAGGCTGCAGTAGTTAAGGCACTTGCTGCTCTTCGTAAGCGCCCCAAGTTCGGTTCCCAGCGCCAACAAGTCCACTCACAATGGTCTAACACTCCAGCTCTATGGGTTCCAATGCTCTCTTCTGGCCTCTTCCACACCAGGAATGCAAGTAGTGCACATAAATACAAGCACCACCCTCATATACAGCAAGACATGGTGGCCCAAGCCATTAATGTCATTAATCCCATCTCTTTGGGATAGGGGCAAGAGGATCTCTAAGAGTCCCAGGTCAGCCAAAGCTTCACAATCTCAAAACAGAACCCCACCCCAAACATCTATATACACAAAACAATCGTACTTTTACATTTCTTTTTTCTTTCTTTCTTTCTTTCTTTCTTTCTTTCTTTCTTTCTTTCTTTCTTTCTTTCTTTCTCTCTCTTTCTTTCTTTCTTTCTTTTTTGTATTATGTATACTATGTTTTGCCTGCATGTATGTCTCCATGCCAGAAGAGGGCACCAGATCTCTTTTATAGATGATTGTGAGCCACCTGGGGTTGTTGGGACTTGAACTCGGACATATGGAAGATTAAATAGTGCTTTCTACATCTGAGCCATCTCTCCAGCTCCCCATAAAATAATTTTTAAAAACACTAGCCACTGTTATTGTTAGAATTAGAGGTAGCATATGTGTGTGCACACTCACACATGTCACACATGCATGCATCAATGTGTACACAAACATGATAAAATATTTTAAAGATAGCATTCTAACTTTATCTATCTATCTATCTATCTGTCTATCTATCTATTTATCTATCTTTGGTCGTTTTGACACAAGTTTCCCTTGCGTAACCTTAGCTGTCCTGAACTCACTTTGAAGAGCAGGCTGACAGATATCCACCTGCCTCTGCTTCCCTGAGTACTGGAATTACAAACATGCTAGCATTCTTACTTTATAATGAGACACATTTTATAATTTTAAGTAGAGCTTTTTTTTAAGTACTTGAGTATAGATGCTAGAACTCCCATATGGTGGGAACAACATCTAAATTAGCCTGTATTTCCTAGATGGAGTTACACCCTTTTGGGCTATGTACCAAAGGTGAAAAACATTGGCGGAATCAGGAGAGAGACTCCTTACATCAGAACCACTGTCTACCAGGTTCTTCCTATAGAGTCTACGGGAAGACAAAAGTGGCTAAGAAAAGACACTCTGTTATCATTTGATTTCTAAGAGTATTGATTGCATACATAAGGGAGAACCAGACTACCAGAGCTGCACTGGAGCAAAAATATAGTTTTCTTCATGATAAAGCACTCCCAGCCTGAGAGAGAGAAAGAGAAGCAGACAGACAGAGACAGAGAGAGAAATGCGTTAGGGATTTTACAGGGTATTTCTATTGGTCCAAGTGTGCTGGTATGGTTGCAATTAAAAAGGAACTGTTACAGGCAAAAGGGAGAGAAGCAAGAAAACTTTGCTGATGGAGGCTGGTGTTATGGCCATTAGGACAGCAGGAAGCTATGGTCAAGCTGATCTGGTGGGACAAGGAGTCAGCGGACTTCAGAGAGGTATATCATGTTCTGTTTCCATTTCACCAGGGAGGGTTGAATCCCTCACAGTTCATCCATCTTGGTATATTAGGTGACTCAATCTTGGCCCAAAAATCTGGGCTAGAACAACATTGATAGAGTAAACAACCCCGCTTGAAGTCAGGCATTTAGACTTTGGGTCTTACCAGGACAAAGCATAAAACAGCTCTGGGTGTGGAAGTAGGTCTGTAACTGGCCTGGCAGAAATGAGGATAAAAAGACACTTGGGTCTCTCAGTCTGACTTTCACACTGTTGAAACAGTATACCTCCCCCACACACCCCAAAGTGGAATATTTCAGGAATCTCTTCTACAGACAATAAAAAAGTCCCATCCAGAGGGGAATGTTATCTCCAGGTGAGTGATTTCACCATTCCAACAACTGATCAGCCCACCTTACAGGATAAGATTTAAACGTAAGTGAGTAATACCTCTGTGCTTGGCAGGACCACACTTGACTGGGACTGACTAAATGAATACATCCTTAGCCTTGTATCTATACTTGGATCTCACTTCACAGCCCTAAAAATGAACCTGGAAGATCTGCTGGATATCTTTGTCCCTCTTCCTGGTGTGGCCCCCCTAAATAAACTTTTTTTTTCTGTTTTCACTTTCTAGTTTTTAAATATATATATATATATATATTTAATCACTTTACAGCCTGAACCCAGTCCCCTCCCTACTCTTCCAAAAGGGTTGCTGACCCACTTAGGCACCTTAAGTCACATCAGGACTAAGTGCTTCCTCTTCCACTGAGACCAGACAAGGCCGCCCTGATAGGAGAAGGGATCCAAAGTCAGGCAACAGAGTCAGAGGCAGCCCCTACTCATATTATTAGGGGAACTACATGATGACCACACTGCAAAGCTGCTACATATGAGTAGGAGTCTACGTCCAGCCCATGCATGCTTTTTGGTTGGTGCTTGATTCTCTGTGAGTTCCCACGGATCCTGGTTACTTTATTCTGTAGGTCTTCCTCCAGCTCCCTCATTCCTTCCTCCCACTCTTCTGCAAGACTCCCCCAGCTTGACCTGTTGTTTGGATGTGGGTCTCTGCATCTATTCCCATAGGCTGCTGGATGAAGCCTCTGAGAAGACAGGTGTATTAGGATCCTGTCTGCAAGCATAGCAGAGTATCCTTAGTAGTGTCAGGGGTTGGGTCTCTCCCATTGCATGGGTCTCAAGTTGGGCCAGTCTTTGGTTGGCCATTCCCTCAATCTCTGCTCCATCATGATCCTTACCCTTCTTTTAAGTAAGACATATTTGGTGTCAAAGGTTATATGTGTGAGTTGGTGTCTACCTCAGGTCCACTGGAAGTCCCACCTGGCTACAAGAGGTTGTCTCTTCATGCTCCTTAAACCCTTCTGCTAAGATTCTCATCTAGGTTCACCCCTATAGACTCCCAAGAGTCTATTCTCTCCCAGAAATGGCCCTTATCAATTTCAATTCTCTCTCCAATTGTTCCCCAACATCCTTACCTCTCTAGACCTGACCCCACCTCCATTACCCTCCACATCTCCTCTCCCACCCAGTTTCCTCCCTCCATCTACTTCACATGTCTATTTTATTTCCACTCTTTCTGAGTGAGATTCAAGCATCTGCCTTGGGCCCTCCTCAGCTTCTCCCAATTATCTGTGGATTATAACCTAGTTACTCTGTACTTTAAGGCTAATATCCACTTATAGATGATTACAAACTATGTGTGTCTTTTTGGATCTGGGTTACCTCACTCAGGGTGATCTTTTCTAGTTGAATCCATTTGTCTGCAAATTTTATGATGTCCTTGTTTTTAATAAATGTTTAGTATTCCATTGTGTAGAAGTACCACATTTTTTTAATCTATTCTTTGATTGAGGGACATCTAGGTTGTTTCCATTCTCTGGCTATTATGAATAGAGAGGCTATGACCTTAGTTGAGCAACTGTCCTTGTGGTATAGTGCAGCATCTTTCGTGTATATGCCCATGAGTGGTATAGCTGCATCTTGAGCTAGATCTATTTTTAATTTTCTGAGAAACCTACCAACTGATTTCCACAGTGTTTGTACGAGTTTGCATATCCAGCAGCAATTAAGGAGTGTTTCTCTTACTCCACATCCTCACCAGTATGTACTTCACTTGAGTTTTTGATCTTAGCCATTCTGATGGTTGTAAGATGGAATATCAAAGTCATTTTGATTTGTGTTTCCCTGATGACTAATGACACTGAAAATTTCTTTAATTGTTTTTCTACCATTCAATATTCCTCTGTTGAAAATTCACTGTTTCGCTTTGTGTCCCATTTTTAAAATTGATTATTTTGTGTGTTGATGTTTAATTTCTTGTGTTCTTTATATAATTTGTATATTAGCCCTTTGTTGGATGTTGGGTTGGTAAATATCTTTCCCTAGCCTATGGATTGACATTTTATTCTGTTCACAGTGTCTTTTGCTTACAGAAGCTTTCCAGTTCCAGTGGGCCCCATTTGTTAATTTTTGGTCTTAGAGCTTTTGCTATTGTTGTGTTGAGGAAGTTGTCTCCTGTACCAATGAGTTCCAAGCTCTTAACCACCTTCTCATCCAGCAGATATAGTGTGTCTGGTTTTTGTTAAGGTCTTTGATCCACTTGGTCTTTAGTTTTGTGCATGGTGATAAATATGAGTCTATTTTCATTTTCTACATGTAGTCATTCAGTTAGACAATCACCATTTGTTGAAGATGCTATCTTTTTTCCATTGTATGGTTTTAACATTTTTGTCAAAAATCAGGTGTGCATAGGTGTTTCTGTTCATTTCTGGGCCTTCAATTTGATTCCATTGATGAACCAGTGCATTTCTATGCCAGTACCATACAGCTGTTAGTAATATTGCTCTGTAGTGCAGCTTCAAGTTTTGTATGGAGATACCTCCATAATTTCTTTTTTTGTACAAAAATTGTTTTTTAGGTATTATGGGTTTTGTGCTTTTCCATATGAAGTTGAGAATTGTCCTTTCAAGTTCTGTAAAGAATTGTGTTGGTATTTTGATGGGAATTTCATTTGATCTGTATATTGCTTTTGGTAACATGGCCATTTCTAGGATGTTAATCCTACCAATCCATGAGCATGGGAGATCTTTTCGTCTTCTGATATCTTTTTTTTTTTTTTTTTTTTTTCTTCAGAGACTTGCAGCTCTTGTCATACAGGTCTTTCACTTGCTTGGTTAGCATTCCGCCAAGATATGTTATATTTGTGGCTGTTATGAGGGGTGTTGTTTTTCCTAATTTCTTTCTCAGGCTGTTTGTCCTTTCTATAGAGTAAAGCTTGTATTTTGTTGTTGTTATTCTTGTGTCCAGCTGATTAGTTGAAGGTGTTTATCAGTGGTTGGTGTTCTCTAACAGAATTTTGCAGGTTACTTTTGTATACTATCATATCATTTGTGAGTAGCAATACTTTGACTTTTTTCTTTCTTCTTTATTCTGCAATATCCTTTAGTCTTATTGCTCTAGCTAGAACTTCAAGCACTATGTTGAATACATACAGAAAGAGTGGCAAGCCTTGCCTTGTCCTAGATTTCAGTGGGATTGATTTAAGTTTCTCTCCCTTTAATCTGAAGGGTGTTATATCTTGTCAAATGCATTTTCAGCATCTAATGAGATGTTCACATTTTTTTTTCAGTTTGTTTATATGGGGGATTACGTGGATGGATTTTCACATATTGAACCATCCCTGGCATCCCTGGGATAAAGCCTACGTCATCCTGTTTTATGATATTTTTGATGTGTTCTTGGATTCTGTTTACAAGTATTTTATTAAGTATTTTTGCATCAGTGTTCATAAGGGAAAATGGTCTAAATTCTCTTTCTTTGCTGAGTCTTTGTGTTATTTAGGTATTAATGTGACTGTGGACACGTAGAGTGATTTTGGAAATGCTCCTTCTGTTTCTATTTTATGGACAAATAGTCTGGTAGAATTATGTGCTATAACCATGTAGCTCAGCCCCCCTTTTTGTTTTGGTTGGGAGACTTTTAATAAATGCTTCTATTTCCTTAGGGGTTATAGGTCTATTTAAACTGTTTACCTAATATTGATTTCAAATTGGTAAGTGGAGTCTTGATCAAGAAAATTGTCCGTTTCATTTAGACTTCCCAATTTTGTGGAGTATAGGCTTTTGAAGTAAGACCTAATGATTCTTTCTATTTCCTCAGTGTCTTTTATAATGCCCCTCCCCTTTTCTTTATGATTTCATTAATCTGGATATTGTCTATCTGCCTTTCAGTTAGCTTGACTAAAGGTTTGTTTATCTTATTGATTTTTCTCAAAAAAAATCTGCTCTTGGTTGTGTTGGTTCTTTGTATTGTTTTCCTTGTATCTCATTTATTGATTTCAGCCATGAGTTTAATTATTTCCAGCTGTCTATTCTTTTTGGTATATTTGCTTCCTTTTGTTCTAGAGCTTTCAGGAATACTTTTAAATTGCTAGCATGTGATCCCTCCAATTTCTTTATGAAGGCACTTAGTGCTATGAGCTTTACTTTCAACACCACTTTCATTGTGTCCCAAGTTCAGGTATTCTGTGCCTTCATTTTCAATGAATTCTACAAAGTGTTTAATTTCTTTATTTCTTCCCTGATCCAGTGCTGCTTGAGTAGAAAGTTGTTCAGTTTTCGTGAGTTTGTAGGCTTTCTGTTGTTTCTGTTGTTGTTGACCTCCAGCTTTAATTCATGATGGTCTGATAAAATAAAGGGTTTCTCTGTGCAGCCTTAGCCTTTAAGACTCACTTTGCAGACTGGTCTGGCCTCAAATTCAGAGATCTGCATGCTTCTGCCTCCCCAAGTGCTTGGATTATAGGTATGCACCACTGTACCTGGCTTTCCTGTATTTTTTAAGGGATTTATTCATTTCTTCTTTAAAGGGCTTTATCATCTTCATAAGATAGGATTGAAGGTCCTTTTCTTGTGCTTTAGCTGTATTAATATATCCTGGGTTTGCTGTTGTATGGTAGCTGGGTTCTGGTGGTGCTATATTATACTGGTTCTTGTCGTTTGTATTCTTTTGCTGACCCTTAGCCATCTGGTTGTCTCTGGCATTGGCAGGCCTCTGGTAATGTAGGCTAAGGTGTGTACTATAGAATGGAGGGCTGGGGAACAGGTGTGGTTTGTCTCTGTTCGTCCATGAGGGTTACACTCCTCTTTCTATCCTGGGTAGCTGCAGGCCTCAGGGAAGGGAAGCAGACTATTTGGTCCCTGATGGCCATTGGCCTCTGGGAATGCAGGTAGGTTTGTAGACCAAGAGATGGAGCATGCAGGGAGTAGGGGGCAGCTCACTGCTGCTGGCTTGCCTGATGGTCCCTGATGGTTTCTGTCCTCTGTCCAGTGTAGCAAAAGGCCTCTGGGGATGGAACCGGATGGTCATTGATGGCCACTGAAATTTTGGAATGTAGGTAGGGATGTGGTCTGGGAGATGGAATATGTAGGGAGCAGGGCATAGGTTACTGCTACTGGGCTTGCCTACGGGCAGGCAACAGGCAGGGGCATGTGGCATAGAAGCCTCACCTGTCTGTCCTGGGTAACATTGATGTCTCCAGAGATGGAGGCTGAGCTGTGAGCCAGGAATAGGGAGCATAGGACAAGAGACAGGGCTCTTAATTTGGCTTTCTAAATCGGCTTATTTAGGATGGCTGGCTGGACCTGACTTGAAACTCAGGCTGTAATCCCAAGTTTGACAGGATCAGATGAATGGGGAGGAGGTCCCCCCTATCAGTGGACTTTGAAAGGGGCACGGGGGAGAGGAGGGAGGGAGGGAGGGACTGGGAGGGAATGAGGGATCGGGACACGGCTGGGGTACATAGTTAATAAAATGTAACTGATAAGAAAAAAATAAAATACGAAAAAAAAAATCCCAAGTTTGATATCATTCCTGAAAAAAAGTCCTCTATACAGCACAGGAGAAAGTAGAAAAGGCATCCTGCCTTATTTCCCTTTGTTGATCTACAGGCTCATAGCAGAGGCCAGAAAGCAGAGGAAGGGCTGGTGAAGCCCACGTGCCCAGCCATTTGTTGTCTGGCACAGGCCTATCTGTGGGTCTTCCAGGGAATCCACCAAAGATGACCACTTAGATAAAGTTCAGAGCCAATTGAAAGTCTTTATTTCTCAGGGCCGGAGAGATGGCCCAGAGTTTCAGAGCAATGGGTGTTCTTCCAACCTTGTTGAGTTCAATTCCCAAGGACCATATTGTAGCTCACAGCCATCTATGTGATCTGGTGCCCTCTTCTGGCCGGCAGGCAGAGAAGTAAGCAGAATAATGTATAAATAATAAATAAATAAAACTTTTAAAACATAAGAAGTTTTATCCCAGCCAGTTGGGGCTACACTAAGGTATTTGTGGACTCAAGTGTAACCCTGAGCATTTAGAACAAGGGACTTTTAAAGGCAACCAGACTTTTATCCAACTAGGTGAACAGGGGTCTGATATAGTCTGCTTTAGATAGTAATAAGATTCCCCCATCATGTCCAGGTGGATATAATCTTATTTCATAGGTGTATTCAACAAGTATAATGTAGAGGAGAATTTTCTTGTAAATATGTTGCATTACTGATTGCAGGATTGGAGCAATCCCCCATAGTCGCACCCCATACAGACAAAAAGGTGGTGTCATCTGGATCTATCGAATTGGTGGCAATGTCGACACATATCCATCAGGGACAGAAATAGTCCTCCTCTTTGTTACATTGTGACTTTTTATCTAGGGCCTTTTTTCTCACCTTCCCACGTACCAGAACATATGTAAAAAGCTGTTTCTTTAATGCTCCCACAATAGTGTGGGATGTTAAAAGGCCCTCTCCCCAACCCGAGCAGAAGGTAACCTCCAGCTTCAATATTGGGAAGTTTTAAGAATTTCATGAGGTCAGTTTTTAAAATAGGCTGATTTGGCCCCTCAGTATAGGTAGTCCTCATGTCCAGGTGAATAGAATCTTATTTCATAGGTGTATTCAACAAGTAAAATGTAGAGGAGAATTTTCTTGTAAGTATGCAAGATTACTGATTGCAGGGTTGGAGCAATCCCCCATAGTCGTACTGCAGGTACTTCAAAGAAAGAGATTTGTAATTTTCTCAAAGACAGGGACTCTTAAATGGGGGAACAAAAATGGTTTCCTTCCAAAAAATAATCCACAAGTGGGGAATCTTGCCTTGTCAAGGGTACATCTTGCCTTAAGAAGGGCCAAGGATAAAAGGTTGGGCCAATTTTCACCAGGTTCCAAACTTAATTTAGATATGAAGGGCTTCATGCCTCCAAAGTGTCCAGAACTCTGAGGTCAGTAGATGCAGTAGTGCTTCCTGGTTATATTAAGGCCTTACTGATCAATTGAGCTACAGACACGGTTAGGGCCTGTCTGTATGGGATCCAATTCATAGGGGCAGCACAAACCTAGGCATGTAAGAAGAATCTTGACCACTGCCAGAGCAGTCTCCCTATAGGTAGCAAAAGCTTCTACCCAAATTGAGAAGGTATCCACAAACACTATCGGATATTTATACCCAATGTGACAAGGTTTCATCTCTGTGAAGCAGACCTCCCTCCCATTTTTGGCCAGGGAATAGTCACTTCAGATACATGGCAGGAATTCCTTTTCTCCCTTGCCTTGGAGTCACCTATGTGCAGGAGAGACACCGAGATGTAAAATGAGCAGACAGCTCTCAGAGAATCTGGTAATTACCAGAAAATTACTCAGCCAGTCTGCTGGCACCCAGATGGGTAGTCTGGTGCAGCTGATGCATCAAGAGGCACCCAAGAACACCTGGGAGGATAATTCCTTTTTTCTTTTATTAATTTATATACTGATTCACTTAATTGATCACAGACCCTGCCCTTTTCTTCTCCCAGGCCCACTCTCACATTCCTCTCCTCCACTTACTTTTCCTTCTCCACAGAGTGAACCAACTGACCCTGGTACATCAAGTATCAATAGTTCTACGTGCATGCTCTCCCACTGAGGCCAAACAAGGCAGCCCAGCTTGAGGAAGGGATCCAAAGCCAGGCAACACAGTCAGAGACAGCCTTTACTCCTATTGTTAGGGAGCCCACACGATAACCAAGCTGCACATCTGCTACATATGTGTAGGAGTCTAGGTCCAGCCCATATATACTCTTTGGTTGGTGGTTCAGTGTCTGTGAACTCCCATGGACCCAGGTCATTTACTGTGTAGGTTTTCTTCTGGTTTCCTTGACCCCTCCACCTCCCTTTTTTTTCCTTCCAATCTTCCACAAGACTCCCTAACTTCGTGCTATTTTTTAGGTGTGCCTCTCTGCATCTGTTCCCATCAGCTGTTGGGTGTATCCTCTTAGAAGACAGTTTCTAGGTTCCTGTCTACAAGCATAGCAGAGTATCATTAATAGTGACAAGGGTTGGCTCTCTTCCATAGACTGCCAGGAGTGTCCTCCTTCTCAGAGGTACCCATACACACTGATTTATTCTATAACCCAGCCCTCTCCCAGAAACCCTTGCTCTCCCCACACCTGATCAACATCCAAATTCATCTTCCCATCCTCTCTCCAACCCAGGTCCCTTCCTTCTACTAATTCAGATATCTATTTTATTTCGCCTTTTGAAAGATACTAAAGCATCCTCCCTTGGGCCCTCCTTTTCTTCTTAGCTTCTTTGTGTCTGTGGATAGCAGTATAGATATCCTGTAATTTACAGTTAATATCCACTTACAAGTGAGTATATACCATGCACTACTTTCTGGTTCTGGCTTACCTCACTCAGGATGATCTTTCCTAGTTGCATTCATTGTCTGCAAATTTCATGATGTCCACGTTTTTAATAGCTGAGTAGTGTTCCATTGTGCATAACTATCACATTTTCTTGATCCCTTCTTTGGTTGAGGGATGTCCATGTTTTTTCCAGTTTCTGGCTATTATAAATAAAACTGCTATAAACATAGTTGAACAAGTATCATTGTGGTATAGTGGAGCATCTTTTGGGTAAATGCCCATGAGTGGTATACCAGAGAATTCCTACAGCTGTTAAACACTTTCAGCTAAGTAGCTAGAAACAAAATTAACTCAAATAATCAATATCTCTCCTTTATACAATTAATAAACAAGCTGAGGAAATAATAAGAGAAAGAACACCATTTAATAGCCAAAAATAATATGAAGTATCTTGGTGCAACTCTAAACTAGCAAGTGAAAGTACTGTATGAGAAGAGCTTCAAGTCTCTGAAGAAAGAAATCGAAAATATCAGAAGATGGAAAGATGTCTCATGTTCATGAATCTACAGATTCAATGAAATTCCCATCAAAATACCAACACTATTCTTCAGAGACCTTGAAAGAACAATCAATGTGATATGGAAAAATAAAATAAAATAAAATAAAAAACAGAAAACCTGAAACAGTCTTGTACAATAAACAAACTTCTGGGGTTATCTCCATCCTGATTTCAAGCTGCACTACAGAGCAATAGTAATAAAAACTGCATGGTACTGGAACAGAAACAGACTGGTGGATTAATGGAATCGAATTGAAGAACCGGAAATAAACCGACAAACCTATGGACACCTGATTTTTGACAGAGAAAACAATACCACACAATGGAAAAAAGATGGCATCTTCAACAAATGGTGCTCTTCTTGCTGCAGCCTTCTATTTGAGACAAAGCTGCAGCCATCTTTGTTTTCAGTTTCCATTTTGTTTCTAAGGGAAAATTCAGTTCAAAATTTTAAACTTTTCAAGTCTTCTTCCTAAAAGTGGTTGTTCATAGCTGACCTTATATTTTACTATGGTTCAATAGTGTCATAACTCACACTTTGTTATCTACATACTTGGCTACACTCTGGTTGCACCCTTCTTACGTACACACCTGGCTAGACTTTGGATGTGCTCTGCAAGACCCTAAATCCTGCCTCACTTACCTCAATTAGGACCAGTCAGCTTAAAATTAGCTGATAAAACTTTGTCTAGTAAGCCAAAACGTGTTACTGCCGTCCCCATGTCTTTTGCATTTGGTTCTTTCTATAAAAACCCTGCTGTGAGAACGTGGTTTGGTCTTGGTACATTCTAGACCCTTGGTGACTCAGGGAAGGAAAGCCAGACACAGCTGTTCTCTTCTTACCAGTCAGAAGACTGAAAATGTTCCAGTTTCTACTTGATGAAGGGGGATGTATTGCCATCCACCCCTTCTTTGATACTGTTTTGTTGATATCTGTCTTTTGTGTTGCTTCAGCTTATTATTATCATTATTATTGTTGTTGTTGTTTTTGTGCAGTTCTTCTCTTTATAATTGTTTAATTGTTTTACTATGGGATATCCCGTTTTCTTCCCTAGACTCCCCAAATCCTTGGTTGTCCTGGGTGCACAAATTTGTTCATGTCTGTCTGTATATGTATATAGTTTTGTTTAATTGCTTGATTGTTGCTCTGTTTCATATTCTGTTTAACCCTTGACTTAGTTATAGTTCATTTCAAAGATTTTCAGAGAAAACCAGCTGAATTGGGACAATAAAACTGATAAACTGGTGCTGCCTGTGGGGCAGGGCTGCCTGATATTGCAATCTGCTCTTAAAGTGTTGCTGGCAGCTCTTCAACTTCTCCAGCAAGGAAGCTAATGGCTAGTCTTGCTACCAAACCTCTGTGCCCATGAGCATTAGATTCAACAGGTAACGAGGTGCTCCTCCTTTGAAATTGCAGCTAGAGAAAATGAGGAAAAATTTGTCTGTTTTAAATAGGTAAATGTATACAAACACTACATGTTTCTTTCTGACTGATTGTAAATGTATGAATTTACTATGTTCTATTGTATGTGTATGTTCTGTGTATGTTTATGAATTGTTGACTTATAAATTATTGGATATGAATAAAAACCTTTAACATTTGTAACAAAAAGCTAACAAAAAGCTAAACTCATAACTTTGGGTTGGAGCCATTCTGGGAAACAACAAATGGTATGAGCCAACCAAAGAAACAGGTCTCCAAAGATACCTTTAAATTCAGATAAGATTTTACATAATTTCTGTCTGGTCTTAAAAACTAGGATCATAAAAAAGAAGATTTAAAACTCTGCTTAATGAGATAGCAAAGCTGCACCTCCATTTGTTCATGCACAAGAACTTTTCTTGGAGGCAAGCCAAACGTTACAACATCAATGCAATGTACTTGGTATTGCTTTTAGATACACTGAATTGTTTACACTGTTCAAATCTTGTTTTGCCTTCTAAAAAGTTATCGTAATCCTTTGTGACTTCCCTCTTAAGTACTTTATTTTAATATCACAAAAACAACTTTTAACCAATATTCAAATATATAAGGCTATGGTACAATTAAAATTTTATCAGATATTTTACTATAATGTCTTTATTGACATATAATCTTGGTAAATTGATGCATTGAAAAAGCTAAAGTTTGGCACTGGGGTTGAGTGCTGGAAATGAAGAGTTTCTATCTTATGATACGATTAAACAATGACCTTGCACAGTCTAACAAAGAACTTGAAACAGTTTCTCAACCCTTTGTGGGGGGGGGGGGATTCAAAAGACTGTTTTTTTTTTTTTTTTTACAAGAATAACCTGGGATTACCTGATAATTAGATATTTATTTTTGACTAATGTTAACACAACAATAACAGAAATATAAATATTAAAGGGTTACAAACTTAAAGAAAATAAAAGTCACTGGCTCATGAGGTCTGTTCAGGCTAGCACAGACAGATTTAAAGATATATACTTAACAACCTTGTTATAATAGCAATATTAAGAGAAAATTAATTTTTATTATAAACTGAGTCATATAAAAACTCTTACATTCTATAATGTTATACTATAAAAAGGTCAAGAAATCCCCAGACTTGATGCTGAAGGAGCATGAGTTCAATGTTTTCCATTTTATTGTGGACTGTTAAAGGTGATTGGGGCATGCAGGTTAATTTTTGGTTGCCTTGTAAATGATTTTATTCTTTGGAATATTCATGACTTTGTTATGGTAATGATTGATTGTTGGGATGGGTTTTATTTGGCTTCCTATATTTGTTTTCAAAGTTAAACAAAAATAAATTACTAAATTATTTCATGCTGTTAAAGATAACTAAGAAATGCAAGCTGATGCACAACCACCTTGTGGATGATTAGGTCCTTTAATATAGTCAAAAATACATTTATAATTAAGTCCTGCTAAGAACTAATGATTTAACTAGAAGATTAAGTTTTACCCTAGTCTCTTACTTTATGTCTTCATGGTTAAGACGAGGATCTAACAGCCACTGGTCATTAATCTCTCTCAACATCAATGGACTTAATTCTCCAATAAAAAGACACAGACTAACAGAATGGATGCCTAAACAAAACCCAGCAATCTGTTGTATACAAGAAACACACCTAAGTCACAAAGGTAGACATTACCTGAGGGTAAAGGGATGGAAGACAGCTTTCTAAGCAAATGGATGCAAGAAGCAAGCAGGAGTAGCCATTCTAATATCTGATAACATAGACTTTCAACCAAAATAAATCAAAAGAGATGGGGAAGGACACCTCATACTCATCAAGGGAAAATTCCACCAAGAAGACATCACAATCCTGAACATCTATGCCCCAAATACAAGGGCACCCACATTTGTAAAAGAAACATTGATAAAAATTAAACCAAATATACATCCCCACACACTAATAGTGGGAGACTTCAATACCCCACTCTCAACAAAGGACAGGTCAACTAAACAGCAATTAAACAAAGAAACAATATCTCTAACAGAGGTCATGAATCAAATGGACCTAACAGACATTTACAGAACCTTACACCCAAACACAAAAGAATTTACCTTCTTCTCAGCACCTCATGGAACCTTCTCCAAAATAGACCATATAGTTGGTCACAAAGTGAACTTCAACAGAGACAAGAAGATTGAAATAATCCCTTGTATCCTGTCTGATCACCATGGAATAAAGCTGGACCTCAACAACAACAGAAATAGCAAAAAGCCTACACACATGGAAACTGAACAATTTGCTACTAAATGACAGCTGGGTCAGGGAAGAAATAAAGAAAGAAATTAAAATCTTCCTAGAACTCAATGAAAACGAAGACACAACATACCTAAACCGGAGGGACACAATGAAAGCAGGGCTAAGAGGAAAGTTCATAGCACTAAGTGCCTTCAAGAAGAAATTTGAGACAGCTTATTCAAGCAACTTAATGGCTCACTTAAAAACCCTAGAAAAAAAAGAAGCAGACACACCAAAAAGGAGTAGACGGCTGGAAACAACCAAACTCAGGGCTGAAATCAATCATTTAGAAACAAATAAAACAATTCAAAGAATCAATGAAACCAAGAGCTGGTTCTTTGAGAAGATCAACAAGATCGACAAACACTTAGCCAAGCTAACTAAAAGGCAGAGAGAAATCATCCAAATCAACAAAATCAGAAATGAAAAGGGGGACATAACTACAGACACTGAGGAAATCCAAACAATAATTAGGACTTACTTCAAAAGTGTATACACAACAAAATTTGAAAATTTAAATGAAATGGACAATTTTCTTGATAGATTCCACTTCCAAAGCTAAATCAGGACCAGGTAAATCAATTAAATAGTCCTATATCCCCCAAAGAAATAGAAGCAGTTCTCGAAAGTCTCCCATCCAAAAAAAGCCCAGGACCTGATAATTTCAGTGCAGAATTCTACCAGACATTCAAAAAAGAGCTAAGTCCAGTTCTCATCAAACTATTCCACAAAATAGAAACAGAAGGAACATTACCAAACTCATTCTATGAAGCCACAGTCACCTTGGTACCTAAACCTCACAAAGACCCAACAAAAAAAAAAAAAAAAAAAAAAAAAAAAAAAAAAAAGAGAACTTCAGGCCAATCTCCCTTATGAACATTGATGAAAAAATACTCAACAAAATACTCACAAACCGAATACAAGTACACATCAAATATATCATCCACCATGACCAAATAGGCTTCATCCCAGGTATGCAGGGGAGGTTCAATATATGGAAATCCATCAATGTGATCCACCATATTAAAAAACTGAAAGAAAAAAAATCACATGATAATCTCCCTAGATGCTGAAAATGCATTTGACAAAATCCAACATCCATTCAGGTTTAAAGTATTGGAGAGATCAGGGATAGAAGCCATATATCTAAACATAGTAAAGTCGATATACAGCAAGCCTATAGCCAACATCAAACTGAATGGAGAGAAACTTAAAGCAATCCCACTGAAATCAGGGACAAGACAAGGCTGCCCACTCTCTCCATATCTCTTCAACATAGTTCTGGAAGTCCTTGCTAGAGCAATACGACTGTTGAAGGAGATCAAGGGGATACAAATTGGAAAAGAAGAAGTCAAGTTATCAGTATTTGCAGATGATATGATAGTATAAGTGAGCGACCCCAAAAACTCTACCAGGGAACTCCTACAGCTGATAAACACCTTCAGCAAAGTGGCCAGATACAAAATTAACTCAAAAAAAAAAAATCAGAAGACCTCCTGTATACAAAAGACAAAAAGGCTGAGAAAGAAATTAAAGAAACAACACCCTTCACAATAGCCACAAATGACATAAGGTACCTTGGAATAACCCTAACCAAGGATGTCAAAGACTTGTATGAAAAAAAATTCAAATCTCTGAAGAAAGAATTCGAAGAAGATACCAGAAGAAGGAAAGATCTCCCATTCTCATGCCTTGGCAGGATTAACATAGTAAAAATGGCCATCTTACCAAAAGCAATCTACAGATTAAATGCAATTCCCATCAAATTACCAACACAATTCTTTACAGAGCTGGAAAGAAAAATTCTCAACTTCACATGTAATAACAAGAAACCCAGTATTACTAAAAGAATCCTCTACAATAAAAGATCTTCAGCAGGTATCTCCATCGCTGATCTTGAGTTGTACTATACAGTAACAGTTTTCAAAACTGCATGGTACTGGCATAGAAACAAAATGGTGGATGAATGGAACTGAACAGAAGACCCAGAAATAAACCCACAAACTTAGAGACAAAGACAAAGACGCCAAAACCATAGAATGGAAAAAAGATAGCATCTTCAACAAATGGTGCTGGTCCAACTGCATGTGTACAGGTAGGTATAAAAATGAAAATAGATCCATACTTATCACCCTGCACAAAACTGAAGTCAAAGTGGATCAAAGACCTCAACATACAACCAGACACAATAAATAGGCTAGAAAAAGAAGTGGGGAATACCCTAGAACTCATTGGTACAGGTGAAAACTACCTGAACAGAACACCAACAGCACAGGCTCTAAGAGCAACAACCAATAAATGGACCTCATGAAACTGAAAGCTTCTGTAAAGCAAAGGACACTGTCATCAAAACAAAGTGACTGCCTACAGATTGGGAAAGAATCTTCACCAACCCTTTATCTGACAGAGGACTCATATCCAGTATATATAAGGAACTAAACAAGCTGAAAAGCAGCAAACCAAGTAATCCACTTAAAAAATGGGGAACAGAGCTAAACAGAGAATTCTCTGTAGAGGAATATCTAATAGCAGAGAAATACTTAAAGAAGTGCTCAACCTCATTAGCCATTCAGGAAAATGCAAATCAAAACAACCCTGAGATTTCACCTTACACCCATCAGAATGGCCAAGATGAAAAACTCAAGTGACAACACATGCTGGATAGGTTGTGGAGAAAGGGGAACCCTCCTCCACTGCTGGTGGGAATGTAAACTTGTACAACCACTCTGGAAATCAATCTGGCACTTTCTCAGACAACTAGGAATAGCGCTTCCTCAAGATCCAGCCATACCACTCCTAGGCATATATCTAAAAGAGGCTCAAGTACACAAAAAGAACATTTTCTCAACCATGTTTGTAACAGCGTTATTTGTAATATCCAGAAGCTGGAAACAACCCAGATGCTCAACTGAAGAATGGATGCAGAAATCGTGGCACATCTATACAATGGAGTATTACTCAGCAATGAAAAATAAGGAAATCATGAAATTTGCAGGTAAATGGTGGTACCTGGAAAGGATCATCCAGAGTGAGTTGTCCCAGAAGCAAAAAGACACACATGGTATATACTCACTCATATAGACATACAACATAGAACAAACCCACTAAAATCTGTACATCTAAACAAACTAAGCAAAAGAGAGGACCCTAACTAAAATGTTCAATCCCCATCCTGAAAGGCAAAGAGAATGGACATCAGAAGAAGAAGACAAAAGGAAACAACCTAGGAACCTGCTACAGAGGGCCTCTGAAAGCCAGAAGAAGAAAACAGGAAACAAACTAGGAACCTGCCACAGAGGGCCTCTGAAAGCCTCTGCCCTGCAGACTATCAAAGCAGATGCTGAGCCTGAATGCCAACTGCAGAGTGAATGGAATTTTATGTAAGAAGTGGGAAATAGCAAGAGCTGGAGAGGACAGGAATTCCACAAGGAGAGCAACAGAACAAGATAATTTGAACACAAGGAACTTCCCAGAGACTCATACTCCAACCAAGGACTATTCGTGGAGATAACCTAGAACCCCTGCACAGATGTAGTCCATGGCAGTTTAGTGTCCAAGTGGGTTACATAGTAATGGGAAGAGGGACTGCCTCTGACATAAACTGATTGGCCTGCTCTTTGATCACCTCCCCCTGAGGGGGCAGCAGCCTTACCAGGCCACAGAAGATGACAATGCACCCACTTTTGATGAGAACTGATAGACTAAGATCAGAAAGCAGAGGAGAACCTCTCCTATCAGTGTACTTGGGGAGGGGCATGCATGCAGAAAGGGGAGGGAGGGTGGGATCGGGAGGACAGGAGGGAGGGGCTTATGGGGGGGATACAAAATGAATAAAGTGTAATTAATAAAAAAATTTAAAAAAAAGACTAGGATGGGCAACTAAATACAAAGTTTGTTTTGCTCTGATATACTTAATGGATGATGGTCCTCATGCTCTTCAGAGGTCTACTAAATATGACATTTAAATTTTTAATGTAAAAGATTAGTATAATAGAGACCTCCAGCTCCTAAAAATGATCCCAAAATCTCCAGAGAAAATGGATGAGGCACCAACAACTCCACCTGGATTATGGTACACTGTCCATCGCTCCACCCACTACAGGGGCCCAGAATGAACTGTGGACAAACAAGACACCTAGGGAATTGATTGCTACTTTTTGCCTAGACAAAATAAGGTCAATCAGTCTTTCCCAAGTTCCTCCTCCACAGGAAGGCCTCTCAGATTTGCCTGGCCTGGCAGCTGCAGACTAATGCTGCCGTGGGACTTGTGCCCCCATCAAAGCTATCAGGAGCCTGATGGGATGGCTTTCTAGATTCTGGGTAAGCTGCTGTCATTTAAATTAATATATAGGCCATTAAATTATAATTTATCTTTCTCAGGTTTCTGATGGGTTTGAGAATCAGTTTAACAGCAAAGCACAAGACTTCAGCTGCCTTCTCAAAAAAAATGCTACTTATAAAGTTTAGAGAAAGTTGTATTCAAATTGGTAAATGCAAGGTATAAAGGTTATAGAGAGGTGTTTGAGGTTGGTAAATGCAAGTTACAAAGGTTAGAGAAAGGTGTTTTAAGGTTAGCAAACGCAAATCATAAAAGTTAGTGGAATTATGAAAATTTTTAAAAATATTTGAGGGACTAAGAAGATGCTTTAAATGCAAGCTAAAGAAAATAAAATGTTTGAGGGTCTATAAATATGTTTTAAAGTTGGTATCTAGAAAAAATGTTTTAAGTTTGGTATTTAAAAAGCTTCTAAAATATTTGACGGTCTAAAATATTTTAATATTTATAAATACAAATTGTAAATTTTAAAATATATAAAAACTTCAATGGTGATAAATGATTTAAGGGACTATTGTATTAAGAATGTTTAAAATTTTAACATTAATCAGATTTTAAATTGTTTCCCAAACCTGTTGTAGTAATTAAAAAAAATGTTTTGGGCTTATTTATGTTGGGCAAGGCAGATACTTCACATATCTTCATCATCATTCTCCTGGCCCTCATCCAATGCCATCTATCTGAATCCTCTTCACATGGACTTCCATTCATCCATAATCCCATGGAACTTGCTTGTATTCTCAATCTGGGCCTTTTCATTCCACTTTTGGAGTCCTTCCTCCTAGCTCATGTGATCTCTTCTCATGCTAACCCATCATGGCAAACTCCTTCTTTTTTTTTTTTTTTTTTTTCTCTTTCATCTTTCTATGTCCCTTGATTCTCTTTGTCCTGCAAAGCCCAGGAACCTTAGCCACACCTACCCTTGTCTGCCCTGTCCAGGTATAGGCTGTTTAATCAACCAATCAGATTTGTCTTAGGCAAGTTTACACAACAAAGAAAGGTGTAACCAGATCTTAAATGCCAGTAACAGGCATCAGACCAACCTCCAACACAAGCCAATTTCCCTCCTTTTATAAAGTTAAAGAGATTCTTAAAAGCTTCAAAGAATTATTTAGATGCATCTGCCACTGGTTAAATGGATCCAAATAAGTATACTTACCTGTCCCTAAAAATGGATAATTTCCCTGGTCTTGGGATTCTTCAACTTCTCTAGTAACTAAGAAATTTTAATTCTGTCCCTAGTCCTTATTTGTCTGAGCAGATTTTCACTAGGCTGACAGACTCCATCCAGGGAATAGTGCTCAGATCTGCACTTCCTGAAAGCTGATGTAAACCAGTCCACTCACAAGATTGCTTCCTGTCTTTCAACTGGATCACTAATCAGAAGCTTCTGATAAATTCCCCATTGTCCAGCTTTGACTAATATTTCAGCCTTCCTTGGCTGCAATAACAACAGTCTAATGTCAGCTAGAAATACTATGTCAAAATATGCTCCCTGGCATAAAGAACAAATGGGTTCCTATTGTGACAATTGACATACTGAAACTATTTCCTTAGTCCTGTTCTTTCTGGTTATACTTTATGCCTCTTGCATGATAAATATATTAACCCCTTATATAATGGACAAAAAAAAAACATATAATCAAAGATTTGATTCAGGTACATAAAACAGGTAAGAATGTTGAGGCCTGTTTTTTTTTTTTTGGCAAAATTATAGCCATTTCTGTTTCAGGTCTAACAAACACACCTTCACACCATCTCAACTTGAGCTGATACAGAGAAAAGCTCTCTGTGCAAAGTCAGGTTGACCAAAACTATTTTTATGTTCAGCATACTTTGTGACCTTGCTACTCCTAGAAATTCCCTAATCAAAAGCACAGTTGGCTCTACCTATAAAGTCCACTTGTGAACAACCAAATTAAAGATTTGTTGATGATTATTAATAATAAATATTGATTTTTCTTTTAGTTAAACAGTGGCTATTCCTAAACCAGCTGTATACCCAAATCACCACTCAGAGACTAGGATTTATTAATTAACCTAGAGCACAGTGCTGGGCAATAATTACTCTGTCATAAACCTCCAAGCCTGCATAGCTTCCTGGCATTCAGATTTCCCACATTATACTTGATTTTTAGTAATGTCTTAGTCCTGGTTCTCTCCTGATATTTTCAGGTCCTCTCCTCTCAAACCTCTCCTAATACTCCTCTTTCTCCTCCCCTCTGGACCAGGATGCCATCCCCCACCATTCTCTCCATTGCTCAGCATTGGCTGTTTGTTTGTTTTGTTTCGTTTTTTTAATTTTTTGTCAATACAGAGAACAAATTGTAGCATGTTTACAGAACCTTAAGACAGGTGCTGCTTAGAATAAGCATCACAATGCAATGTCTGGATTTAAACCAGCTAGTAGGTTAGAGAAATCAGCATTTGAATGAACATGGGTAAATTGTATACATTCCACAAGAACATTATACCAACTCTCAGCTAGAACTGTTTTGACTTTTTGGCAAAAATAAATTAAGTCAAAGGAGACTATCCTGTTCCACTGCCACTCCACCTCATTTGTGAGCTAATTGTGTTGTTTGACTTTATAAGCTAACTCTAAAAAACATGCAATGTCACACTTTGGCTCCTGAGTCAACTCTGTGTCCCTGACTATGGTCAGTTTTAGGGTGTTATGTTCAATAAACTGTCCATACCTCACTGAGATCAGTGTCTGAATGGTTTTGGAGACTTCCTCTGGACACTAACACCTTGAATCTCACTCAAATGAGGAAATAGATTAGACAGATGAAGAGAGGGAACTGGATAGAAGAGGATTGTATGAGATAAATGAGTAGGGAGGATTTGATGTGTGGAGAGTGGAGAGGGCATGGGAGAAGGCTTGGAGAGAAAGGGAAACTGGGGGTAGGTCATCTCTGAGACAAGCTGGAGGCCTTCAGGTGTGCTCCAGGGAGGATATGGGGATGACTGTAGCTGAGTCTCCTAGCCATGGAGCACATAGAAACCAAGGAGGCAGGCCATCTTCTATCCAGGCAGGACTTAGAGTGCTGGGAGTTAAACCCCAAACCACCTTAAAAATCTTTGATCCCAAATTCATCCTGCCTACAAGATGTGCAGACTAAAATATAGAATAGAGACTGAGGAAATATCCAACCAATGCCTCTCTTAACCTGAGACATATGGGAAAAGAGCCAACCCCTGACACCATTAACAACACTCTGTTATGTGTATAGAAAGGAGCCTAGCATAACTGTCCTCTGAGAGGCCCTACCCAGCAACTGACAGAATCAGGTGCTGAGATTCATAGACAAGCATTAAGTGGAGCTCAGGGAGCCCTGTGGAAAAGTGGGGGGAAGGATAGAAGAACCAAGAGGGAACCAGAATGACAAAAGAAGATGAACAGAGTCAAATAACCTATAAGCATGAGGGTTTAAAGAGATGGAAGCACCAACCAAAGAGCTTGCATGGACTGGAACAAGGCCCCCTACACATATGTAACTGATGAGCAGTTTAATATTCATGTACATATCCTAGTACCTTAAGTAGGTTCTGTCTGTGACATGAATTTTTTCTTTCTTTTTGATCACTTCCTCCTTATACGGCTGCTTTGCCTGGCCTCAGTGGAGAAGGATGAGCTCAGTCCTATTAAGACTTGATATGCTGGGGTGGGTTAGTCAGGGACTTCTCTTTTCTGAGAGGAAGGGGGGTGGATAAGTGGCAGAAGGTAGAAGTGTGGGACTTGGAGGAGAAAGTATCCTATGATCCAGATGTCAAGTGAACCACAGGGATGATTCTGGACTATTACCTCACACCTAAAAGAACAGTTTGTCTGAGCCACAAGCAGGTAACTCACTCATTTATGTTGGTCCTAGATTGTCCTTTCCCCTTTCTAAGAAGATATTTTCTTTGAAAATTAGGCAACACCATCACTTTAACTCCTCCATAAAATAAGTTCCTATTGTCCTGCATACCATATATCAGCATAAGCGTTTCTCTGGATAAGGGGAAATTGACTGTCAAGGGTCCAGCAATTTCTCACTATTCTTTGAGGCATAGGAAGCCCCAACCACGGTCTTTACTGGATATGGTTGACCCTTCTTCCTGACTTCTATTAAGGCTTCCCTTTCCTTTGGGAGATATTTTTTCCTCTACCTGCATAGTTCCTCCCCCACCTCACCTCAAGCTCACCTACAAAAATCCTAGCACTAGGTAAACTGTGCCTCCTCAGGCAGCTGTGCCCTTGGTTTCTAGCCGAAGCTGATGAGGTATTACATCAGGTAGGAGCATATCTACTGGGTCATACCTTGCCTTTGGGATGCCTCTGGAAGGTCCCTGACTTCTACCCTCAAAATGGGAACTGCCCAGTCATCCGTTCCTCCAGCGTCCCAACTGGGATGTCTTCTGGAGAATTTTAAAACATTATGAATAGAGCTTGATTAAAGGCCTCTAAGCTCATACAGCTTTAAGCTGTAATAAAACTTGGCCTACATATTCTTTAGATAATGGTTCAAATTGACCGATTAATGGCACATTAAATCCCAATATTTTTTAACTTTTATTAATTACACTTTACTCACTTTGTATCGCTGCATAAACCCCTCCCTCCTCCACTCCCAATCCGACCTTCCCCACCCCCTTCTTCACTCATGCCCTTCCCCAAGTCCACTGATAGCGGTGGTCCTGCTCTCCTTTCTTCTGATCTTAGTCTATCAGATCTCATCAGGAGTGGGTGCATTGTCATCTTCTGTGGCCTGGGAAGGCTGCCCCCCTCAGGGGGAGGTGATCAAAGAGCAGGCCATCTGTAAGAGGCATTCCCTCTTCCCATTACTATGGAACCCACTTGGACACTGAACTGCCATGGGCTACATCTGGGCAGGGGTTCTAGGTTATCTCCATGCATGGTACTTGGTTGGAGTATGAGACTCTGGAAAAACACCTGTGTTCAAATTTTATGGTTCTGTTGCTCTCCTTGTGGGGTTCCTGTCCTCTCCAGATCTTACTATTTCCCACTTCTTACATTAGATTCTGTGCACTCTGCCCAACAATTGGCCATAAGTCTCAGCATCTGTTTTGATAGCCTGCAGGCTTTCAAAGGCCCTCTGTGGCAGGTTCCTAGATTGTTTCCTCTTTTCTTCTTCTTCTGATGTCCAACCTCTTTGCCTTTCATGATGGGGATTGAGCGTCTTAGTCAGGGTCCTCTCTCTTGATTTGTTTCTCTGGATGTACAGTCTTTAGTAGGTTTATCCTATGTTATATGTCTATATGAGTGAGTATATACCTTGTGTGCCTTTATGCTTCTGGGAGAGGTCAATCAGGATGATCCTTTCCAGTTCCCATTATTTACCTGCAAATTTCATGATTTCCTTGTTTTTCATTGCTGAGTAATATTCCATTGTGTAGATGTACCACAAATTCTGTATCCATTCTTCAGTTGAGGGGCATCTGGGTTGTTTCCAGCTTCTGGTTATTACAAATAAACCTGCTACAAACATGGTTGAACAAATGTCCTTATTGTGTACTTGAGCCTCTTTTGGATATATGCCTAGGAGTGGTATAGCTGGATCTTGAGGAAGCACTATTCCTAATTGTCTGAGAAAGTGTCAGATTGATTTCCAGAGTGGTTGTACAAGTTTACATTCCCACCAGCAGTGGAGGAGGGTTCCCCTTTCTCTACAACCTCTCCAGCATGTGTTGTCACTTGAGTTTTTGATCTTGGCCATTCTGATGGTGTAAGGTGAAATCTCAGGGTCCTTTTGACTTTTATTTCCCTGATGGCTAATGAGGTTGAGCATTTCTTTAAGTGTTTCTCTGCCATTTGATATTCCTCTACAGAGAGAGAATTCTCTGTTTAGCTCTGTACACCATTTTTAATTGGATTACTTGGTTTCTTGTTTTTCAGCTTCTTTAGTTTTATATATAGTGGATATTAGCCCTCTGTCAGACAAGGGTTGGTGAAGATTCTTTCCCAATCTGTAGGCTGTTGTTTTGTTCTGATGATAGTGTTTTTTGCCTTACAGAAACATTTTAGTTTCATGAGGTCCCATTTATTGGTTGTTGCTCTTAGAGCCTGTGCGGTTGGTGTTCTGTTCAGAAAGTACCACTGAGTTCTAGGGTCTTCTCCACTTTTTCTTCTAATTGATTTAATGTGTCTGGTTTTATGTTGAGGTCTTGGATCCACTTGGGCTTTAGTTTTGTGAAGGGTGATAAGTATGGATCTATTTGCATTTTTCCACATGTAGATATCCAGTTAGACCAGCATCATTTGTTGAAGATGCTATCTTTTTTTTCCATTGTATGGTTTTGGCGTCTTTGTCAAAGATCAGGTGTCCATAAGTGTGTGGATTTATGGCAGGGTCTTCTGTTCGGTTTCATTGATCCACCATTCTGTTTCTTGGCTAGTACCATGTAGTTTTTATTACTGTTGCTGTATATTACAGCTTAAGATCCAGATGGAGATAGCTCCTGAAAATCTTTTATTGTAGAGGATTGCTTTAGCAATTCTGAGCTTCTTGTTATTCCATAAGAAGTTGAGAATTTTTCTTTCAAGTTCTTTAAATAGTTGTGTTGGTAATTTGATGGGAATTGCATTGAATCTGTAGATTGTTTTTGGTAAGATGGCCATTTTTACTATGTTAATCCTGCCATGTCATGAGCATGGGAGACCTTTCCATCTTCTGATGTCTTCTTTTAATTCTTTCTTCAGAGACTGGAAATTTTTTTCATACAAGTCTTTGCTTGAATAGGGTTACACCAAGGTACTTTATGTCCTTTGTGGCTATTATGAAGGGTGTTGTTTCCCTGTTTTCTTTCTCAGCTCTTTTGTCTTTTGTATACAGGAGGGCTACTGATTTTTTTTTAATTAATTTTATATACTGCCACTTAGCTGAAGGTGTTTATTAGCTGTAAGAAAAAAGCTTACTAAGAAAATCTTGGTTCCTCCAAGAAGTGATGGAGATATAGTGAAATACATATTTTCTTTCTTGCTCAGTAAATTATTTTTATACCTGTAATCTCAGCACTAGCGAGGTGGAGGCAGCAGGGTAAGATGTGTCAGTGACATTATGACCTATATATTAAGTTCATTGCCATCTTGAGCTAAATGGGTTCCTTTTTTTTTTTAAAAAAAAAAAAAAAGCAAAAAAGTATCAAAATTATTTTGTTTATCTTTCAAGTATTGGATATGTTATGTGGATGTGACATTTTCTTGAAACTAAGCATTTTGTATTATAAACACTTAAATAAAAGGCTAGTCTTTGTAGTACGTGTGATCAAACCTAATGCATTGTATATGGGGTAAATAAATGCTTGATCACTGAACTGAACTCAGAGATTTAATTTTTTTACATACACGAAGTGAAGTATGAGCTTGAAAAAATTGGAGGTACAGTTTTTGATGTATTTGTATCTAGAGAAAATTGTTTAAAACTATCCAGTGTTAATGTAATATAGGATTTTTAATTAATGCTTTATTCTCAGTGATAGGATTCTACACAAATATTTTTGAATTAGCACCAGAGATTTTCTTAGTAAACTTTTTTCCTTCATAAGAAGAGTTAAAACTGATACTTTTGGGTATGTGTGACTTAAATGAAACTACAGAAAGAAACATGGATGAGAAAAGTGTTTTCTTTTTTTTCTTGTATGTGCATTTTTTATTTTATATTTATTATTTTTTTTATTAATTACACTTTATTCATTTTGTATCCCCCCATAAGCCCATCCCTCCTCCCCTCCCGATCCCATCCTCCCTCCCCTTTCTGCATGCATGCCACTCTCCAAGTCCACTGATAGGGAAGGTTCTCCTCTCCTTTCTGATCTTAGTCTATCAGTTCTCATCAAAAGTGGCTGCCTTGTCCTCTACCTTGGCCTGGTAAGACTGCTCCCCCCTCATGGGGAGGTGATCAAAGAGCACGCCAATCAGATTATGTCAGAAGTAGTCCCTCTTCCCATTACTATGTAACCTGCTTGGACACTGAACTGCCATGGGATACATCTGTGCAGGAGTTCTAGGTTATCTCCATGAATAGTCCTTGGTTGGAGTATGAGTCTCTGGGAAGTTCCCTGTGTTCAAATTATCTTGTTCTGTTGCTCTGCTTGTGGAGTTCCATTCCCCTCCAGCTCTTACTATTTCCCACTTCTTACATAAAATTCCATTAGGAAACAACCTCGGAACCTGCTACAGAGGGCCTCTGAAAGCCTCTGCAGTATAGACTGTCAAAGCAGATGCTGAGCCTGATGGCCAACTGATGGGCAGAGTGAATGGAAGTGTTTTCTTTTTAATATAATTCTTTGTGTTAACAGATTTATATATAAACATCATTATACACATCACATATCACTGTATCATTTACTCTATTCTCTAGTAATCCTCCTGGGTTCCTTTCAGCCTCCCTATTTCTTTTTCTTTAAAAACAGCATCTCTACTACATTAACAGGCCTCCAAACTTTCGTAAGCCCCTATAATTTAGCACAAGTGAGTCCAGTATAGAAACACCATTCAGTTTTCCAAACTCAGCAAGTAACCAGAAAGAAATCCTCTTGTGTTAGTCACTATTACTGTTGATGTGATGTTAAAACATGACCAAAGCAACAAGGGAGTAAAGGACTTACTTGGATTCCTCTTCCACATCAGAGTTCATGATCAAAAAAGTCAGGGCAGAAAGTCAAACAGGGCAGTAACCTAGAGGCAGAAGCTGATGCAGAGATCATAAAGTGTTGCTTACTGGCTTGCTCCTCATGGTTTGCTTAGCTTGAACTTTTTCTTTTCTTTTCTTTTCTTTGCTTTCCTTTTCTTTATT
Source organism: Psammomys obesus (assembly GCF_907164565.1). Lineage (NCBI taxonomy): Eukaryota > Metazoa > Chordata > Mammalia > Rodentia > Muridae > Psammomys > Psammomys obesus. The sequence goes on from NW_026590466.1 coordinate 59,542, forward strand.
TTCCTTCCCTTTCCTTTTCTTTCTTTCTTCATTTTATTAAGTATTTTTTTTTTGAGTTAGGGTTTCTTTGGCTAATCCTCGCTGTCCTAGACTTGCATTGTAGACCAGGGTGACCTCTAACTCACAGATATCAGTAGGCATCCTACTACCTGGTTGCTACTATTAGAGGCATACGGCATATACCACAAGTGCCTGGATGGCTAAGTTTGATTTTTTTTTTTTTATATAGAAAATGTGCCAAGGGGTGTGTCACTGTGTCTCTGTGTCTGTCTGTCTCTGTCTTTGTAGCTTTCTCTGTCTGTCTGTCTCTCTTTCATAATGCTCTATTTTAAACTCTACTTTATTTGGGGTATTTAGGCCTTCACCTCCCTTCCAACCTCCCAAATTTATGTAGGAGAAAGAATGTTAGTAGGTTGAGAGGTCCCCTTTACTTCTCCCATCTGTTGAGGGCCAATGGGTCCTTTAGATCTATACTAATCTCCATCAACCAGAGACACAGCTGTCAGTGTTCTCCATGACACTGTGCCACAAAGCATTTCTCTCCTTTCTGCTTCAAACCACCACAACCACTGTCCATCTCTCAGGTCTCTCCAAACTTCTACTAGTCACATGCCAAAACTTCACTTCCTCAATTTATATCCTCAGGGTCCTAGATCACACCTCCCTCTGTGCCTCACATGGAAGGCATTAGCTAAGTCATTACCAGCTGGCAAAAACCACAAGTAACAGGAGTGGACAAACCGTAGCCCACTAAAGTATCACACACATTTGGGATTAAAAATAAAACATATTTACATAACAAAACTGAATTAACAAAGAAAGCAAAACTCCCATTCCTCTCCCAGCCCCTCTACCTCTCTCTCTTCCTGGTCCTCTCTCTCTCTGATCTGAGCATGCTGCCCTGAGTCACTGGTTAGGAAAAGGCCCAAGATTTGGCAATGAAACTCAGTGTCTCCTTCAATAACCTAATAGGTAGATTCATTCAGAGGAGCCTACCCTCTGTGGTAGGCTCCTGCCCAGTTCCCTATCTCCTCTGCTTCTGATGTCTATACTCTTTGCTTTTCTAAATGAGGATTAAACATCTTCCCTGGCGCCCTCTTTGTTGTTTAGCTTCTTTAGGACTATAGACTTTAGTATGTTTACCCTCTGACTTTCTGCTTTTGAGTTACCTCACTCAGGATGGTCTTTTCTAGTTTCATCCAGTTGCCTGCAAATTTTATTTCATTTTTCTATTTTCTTTGTTTTTAATTTCTGAGTAGTGTTACATTGTGTAAATGTACCACAATTTTTTATCCATTCTTCAGTTGAGGGACATCTGGTTTGTTTCCAGCTTCTAGCAATTACGAATAAAACTACTTCGAATATAGTTGAGCAAATGTCCTATGGTAGCAGATGTTGAGTCTCATAACCAAACCTTGGACAGACTGCAGGGAATGTTATGGTAGAAGGGGGAGATAGAAGGACCTGGATTGACAGGAACTCCACAAGGAGACCAACAGAGCCAAAAAATCTGTGCCAAGGATGCCCACAGAGACTGATGACAACCAGGCATGAAGAAGCCCTAGACATCCTGCTTAGACGTAGGCAGCTCAATCTCAAAGTGTGTTCCATAGTAAGGGCAACAGGGCGTGTCTATGACATGAACTCAAATGGCTGGCTCATTGATCATCTCTCTCTGGCTGGGGCAGCCTTGCCAGGCCACAGAGAATGAGGATCTAGACAGACCTGATGAGACATGATATGCTAGGGTCAGATATCAGAGGAGTAGGACCTCCCTTATCAATTGATTTGAGAAGAGGAATAGCAGGAGAAGGAGGGTGGGTAGGACTGGGAGAAATAAGGGAGGGGGTGCAACCTGGATACAAATTGAACAAATTGTAATAAATAGTAAATATTTTTAAAAGGGCTTACAGGCTTGCCTACAATCCTATCTCATAGAAGATTTTCATTAACTGAAGTTACCTTCTCTCAGATGAATTTAGATTATGTTAAATTGACATAAATCTAGCCAGCCCATCTGTCAAAACAGCCACAAAGGCAAAATTGGTGATTCCAGGATGTGGTGGGAAAGTCCTGAGTAAAAAATCCATACATGTACTAACCCTGCTATTTTTACTTCTCTACTTCCATGTTTGTGAACAGATATGTGCCAACTAAGATATGGGTTTTTGCATAAAAGATTAAGTAATGTAAGGCTCAGGTGGCCTTCAATTTTTTTTAATTTAACTCAATTTAAAAATATTTTCAGACAAGTTCTCACGATGTAACCTTAATTTGTCTGTGAGTCACTACTTAGTTATCCTTGAACTCAGAGATCTGCCTGCATCTGCCTCCCAACTGCCAGGAATAGTGGTGTGTGTCAGCCACACCCAGCCTGGATTCTGGCTGTTTAATAGGGTGGGTTTTGTTTGTTACAAAAGATTAGTTACAAAAGTAATACAGCCAAGCATCCTCCCAAGTACAGAGTATTCTATAAGCTAAAAATAATAATAATGTTTGTCTTTTCTTCTAATTTGTCCTTGGGAAAGAAATTAAATGTTTTTCTTATTTTCTTATTTTGTTTATTAGAACTTTTTTATGATCCCCAAAACATACAAGACTATCTCCAGTAGGCAGATCAGAAATCTAGTAATGTTAGTATTTCTCATTCACAATGCTAGGAACACAAATGTTTCTGATTTCAGTATTTTATTTGACTTTGGAATATTTGTATGAACATTACTGAGTGAGTATATCTACTCTGAGAGCAAAAACCTTGAGTGGAGGAAAATATGACAAGCTTGAGGAATTTGGTTGTTACTATTTTGTAAATTTTTTGGTACTGTAGAATGGATTTTACCTGTGTCTTCATTTACTTGTATATGTAGGAGCAATAACGTTTTCTTTAACATTAAGTTTTAATGAATATTTTTTTTTCAACATAGCTCACCTTAGCAGTGACATTGTGGAAAACAAACAAACAAAAAAAAAATGCAGTCCTATATAAAAAGTTTGGTCAAAGACTGCAACAGGAATATCAAAGAACACTGGAAAGTTCATCAAAAAGAAACGTAAGACTTAATTTCTTTTCTTTTTCCTTTTAATTTATATATTCACTTTACTTATGGATCATAGCCCCCTTCCTCCTTCCCTTCAGGTTCCATCTTCTCACTCTCTTCCCTCAGTTCCCTTTCCTGTTCTCCTCAGAAAGCGAATGCTACCACGACTAACCCACCCCAGAACATCAAATTGAATTAGGACTTAGTTCAACTTCAATTCACTGAGGCCTGGCAAGGCAGCCACATTAGATGGAAGGCTTCATTTCTTTAGAGCCACGTTTGTATGATTTATAGTATACATTGGTACCAATTACTCCATTAAACAGAGTCTATAGAAAATTCTTGGCTTCATTTTCCTCCAAGCTACTGCTTGTAATAACCTCCTGGACTGCGATATATTTCTGGGAAGCCTGGGGATATCATTCTTTTTTTCCTTTTAAGTAACAAATTATGAGGGTTATCTTGTTGTTCTGCTTTGTTTTGCTTTTCGAGACTGTTTCTCTGTGCATCTCTGGATGTCCTGGACACACTCTGTAGACAAGGCTGGCTGTGAACGGACAGAGATCCAACTGCCTCTACCTACTGAAAGCTGGGATTAAAGGAGTGCGCCACCACTACTCACCCTGAGAGTTATAAAGTTATAATTTTTTTCTTCTTATTCTTATTATTTCACAATTTATTCACATGGTGTTCTGCTTGTAGCCCCCTCCCTCATCTCCTCGTGGTATCACCTTCCTTCCTCTTCTTCCCCCTCTACCTCTCCTAGTCACCTGGTAGGGCAAGTCCTCCTTCCTTATTATCTGTCCCTTACCTATCAGTTCTGGATGAATCTTCTTTCTCTGTGGCCTAGTAAGGCCAACCCACCTGTGGGAGGTGATCAAGGAGCAGGCAACCAAGTTCATAGCAGAGACAGTCCCTGCTCCCTTTACTAAGACACCCACATAGAGACTGAGCTGTTTATAGGCTACATCTGAGCAGGGGGTCTAGGTCCTCTTCCTGTATGGTCCTTAGTTGGTTGATTCATCAGTCTCTGCAGGACCCCCTGGGCCCAGATTATTTGACACTCTTGGTCTCCTTGTGGAGTTCCTGTTCCCTCCAGGTCTTTCTCTCTCCCTCTTCTTTCGTAAGATTCCGAAGATGCTGTTCAAAGATGGCTATGGGTCTCAGCATCTGCTTCAATACTCTGGTGAGTCTTTCAGAGTCTACCTGTGGAAGGCTCCTGTCCTGTTCCCTGTCTTCTCATACTTCCAATGTCTATCCTGATTGCCCTTCTGAATGAGGATTAAGCATCTTCCCTAGAGCCCTCCTTGTTGTTTAGCTTCTTTAGAACTATAAATTTTACTATGTTTATCCTATATTATATGGCTAATATCCACTTATAAGTGAGTATATCCCATGTGTGTTTTTCTGCTTCTGGGTTACCTCACTGAGAAGGATTTTTTCTAGCCCCCATTTGCCTTCAAATTTCATGATTCCCTTGTTTTTAAATTGCTGAGTATTATTCCATTGTGTAAATGTACCACATTTTCTTTATCCATTCTTTAGTTGAGCGACATCTGGGTTGTTTCCAGTTTCTGGCTATTCTGAGAGGTGTAGCCAGTGGCAAATGTCATGTGTGTCTTGATTTTTGACAACATCACATTGCTAATCACTTCTTTCTTTTTTTGCTTCTTAATAGAATTTTTCAATTCTTTTTTCAAACTTTTATAATTATTATAATTTCTTCACTTTGTTTCTCAGTTGTAGCCCCCTCACACAACCCATCTCAGTCCCGCCCATCCTACTGTGTCTCTCCCACAGTTCACTGATAGGGGTGATCCTCCTCCCCTTCTATCTGATCCATGCCTATCAGGTCATATCAGACCTCCTGGATCCTCTTTCTTTGTGGCCTAGTAAGGCCACCCCACAAGGGGTAGGTTATCTTTTTTTAAAAAGGTATTTCTGCTCATTCTGGAAATACACTAAAAGGAAGCCACAGTCACCTTGGTACCTAAACCTCACAAAGACTCAACAAAGAAAGAGAATTTCAAGCCAAACTCCCTTATGAACATTGATGCAAAAATACTTAACAAAATATTTGCAAACCGAATCCAAGAATACATCAAAGATATTATCCACTATGACCAAATAGGCTTCATCCCAGGTATGCAGGGGTGGTTCAATATACAGAAATCCATCAATGTGATCCACTACATTAACAAACTGAAGGAAAAAAAAAACACATGATAATCTCCCTAGATGCTGAAAAAGCATTTTACAAAATCCAACATCCATTCATATTTAAAGTATTGGAGAGATCAGGGATACAAGGCACATATCTAAACATAGTAAAGTCGATATACAGCAAGCCTATAGCCAACATCAAACTAAATGGAGAGAAACTTAAAGCAATCCCACTAAAATCAGGGACAAGACAAGGCTGCATACTCTCTCGATATCTCTTCAACATAGTTCTGGAAGTCCTTGCTAGAGCAATAAGACAGTTGAAGGAGATCAAGGGGATACAGATTGGAAAAGAAGTAGTCAAATTAACTATTAGCAGATGATATGATAGTATACGTGTGTGACCCCAAACACTCTACCAGGGAACTCCTATAGCTGATAAACACCTTCAGCAAATTGGACGGATAAAAAATTAACTTAAAAAAATCAGTAGCACTCCTGTATACAAAAGACAAAAGGGCTGAGAAAGAAATTAGGGAAACAACACCCTTCACAATAGCCACAAATGACATAAAGTACCTTGGTGTAACCCTAACCAAGTAAGCCAAAGACTTGTATGAAAAAAATTTCAAGTCTCTGAAGAAAGAATTAGAAGAAGATATGAGAAGATGGAAAGATCTCCCATGCTCATGGCTTGGCAGGATTAACATAGTAAAAATGGCCATCTTACCAAAAGCAATCTACAGATTTAATGCAATTCCCATCAAATTGCCAACACAATTCTTTACAGACCTGGAAAGAAAATTTCTCAACTTCGTATGGAATGACAAGAAACCCAGAATGGCTAAAACAATCCTCTACAATAAAAGATCTTCTGGAGGTATCTCCATCCCTAATCTCAAGCTGTACTGTAGATCAACAGTAATAAAAACTGCATGGTACTGGCATAGAAACAGAATGGTAGATCAATGGAATCTAACAGAAGACCCAGAAATAAACCCACCCACTTACGGACACCTGATTTTTGACAAAGGTGCCAAAACCAAAGAATGGAAAAAAGATAGCATCTTCAACAAATGGTGCTGGTCTAACTGCATGTCTACATGTAGAAAAATGAAAATAGATCCATACTTATCACCCTGCACAAAACTGAAGTCAAAGTGGATCAAAGACCTCAACATAAAACCAGACACATTAAATCAGCCAGAAAAAAAAGTGGGGAATACCCTAGAACTCATTGGTACAGGAGAGAACTTCCTGAACAGAACACCAACAGCACTGGCTCTGAGAGCAACAATCAATAAATGGGACCTCCTGAAACTGAAAAGCTTCTGTAAAGCAAAGGATACTGTCATCAAAACAAAGCGACTGCCTACAGAATGGGAAAGAATCTTCACCAACCCTTTATCTGACAGAGGACTCATATCCAGTATATATAAAGAACTAAAGAAGCTGAAAAGCAGCAAACCAAGTAATCCACTTAAAAAAATGGGGAACAGAGCTAAACAGAGAATTCTCTGTAGAGGAATATCAAATGGCAGAGAAGCGTTTAAAGAAATGCTCAACCTCATTAGCCATTAGGGAAATGCAAATCAAAACAACCCTGAGATTTCACCTTACACCCATGAGAATGGCCAAGATCAAAAACTCAAGTGACAACACATGCTGGAGAGTTTGTGGAGAAAGGGGAACCCTACTTCACTGCTGGTAGGAATGTAAACTTGAACAACCACTCTGGAAATCAATCTGGTGCTTTCTCAGACAACTAGGAATAGCGCTTCCTCAAGATCCAGCCATACCACTCCTAGGCATATATCCAAAAAAGGCTCAAGTATGCAAAAAGGACATTTGCTCAATCATGTTTGTAGCTGCTTCATTTGTAATATCCAGAAGCTGGAAACAACCCAGATGCCCCTCAACTGAAGAATGGATGCAGAAATTGTGGTACATCTATACAATGGAGTATTACTCAGCAATGAAAAATAAGGAAATCACGAAATTTGCAGGTAAATGGTGGGACCTGGAAAGGATCATGCTGAGTGAGTTGTCCCAGAAGCAAAAAGACACACACGGAATATACTCACTCATATAAACATACAACATAGGATAAACCCACTAAAATCAGTACATCTAAACAAACTAAGCAAAAGAGAGGACCCTAACTAAAACGCTCAATCCCCATCCTGAAAGGCAAAGAGGATGGACATCAGAAGAAGAAGAAAACAGGAAACAACCTAGGAACCTGCCACAGAGGGCATCTGAAAACCTCTGTCCTGCAGACTATCAAAACAGATGCTGAGCCTGATGGCCAACTGCAGAGTGAATGGAATTTTATGTAAGAAGTGGGAAATAGCAAGAGCTGGAGAGGACAGGAACTCCACAACCTAGAACCCCTGCACAGATGTAGTCCATGGCAGTTTAGTGTCCAAGTGGGTTACATAGTAATGGGAAGAGGGACTGCCTCTGACATAAACTGATTGGCCTGCTCTTTGATCACCTCCCCCTGAGGGGGGAGCACCCTTACCAGGTCACAGAAGAAGACAATCCAGCCATTCCTGATGTGATCTGATAGACTAGGATCAGAAGGAAGGAGAGGAGGACCTCCCCTATCATGGATGTGGGGAGGAGCATTCATGAAGAAAGGGGAGGTAGGGTGTGATCGGGAGGGGAGGAGGGAGGGGCTTATGGGGGTATACAAAATGAATAAAGTGAGATTAATAATAATAATAATAATAATAGAAAAAAGGAATAAATTAAAAAATCCAAAAAAAGGTAGGTATCATAGAATCTATTCATTTTTTATAGATGTTTACAAGATAGAAAAATTCAGTTTCATATTGGAAATTATTTATGAATTTTAGGAGAGTTAAGCATTCCCTTGTGATCTTGGGTAAACCAAACTAGATTTAAAAAACTGAAGTGAAATATTTCTACTTGGAACTCATAGATAATTGATATTGTAGCATTATTCAGTAGAAAAAAAAATGAAACAAAACTGCTTGGGGGTGCAATGATTTTTATCTAAAATTTATAAATATATGACATATGTATAAAATACATAGAGATAGATAAATGATCAAATGTTCTTATTAGTCAATAAGCCAGCCATATGAAAACACATTTTTATTAGTTAAGAAAAATATTTCTGGAATCAATATAAATCTAATTTTACTGAAAACACTTAAGCAGGCAGATGATGAGTTCTTAAAGGTATATAATAAATTTTAGCATCATACATTCTATTAATACATCTAAAATTTTAACTAATTTCCATTATGAATAAGAGACTGTGAATGAAGTGATACGTGAATTGGCAGATTTTTCAAAATTTTGGTAAGGAATTATTCAAAACAGGAAATGTTTAGACTTTTTATTAGAAATGTGCCTATGCATCAAATGCATAATATAATAACATCATAACTCTCTGTCTTTGTGTATCCAGTATTTGTTAAATAAGGAAATGCTTAGTTGATATTGCCCAATATTTTTGTTTCCAAATGTTTTATACAAGTATTTCGTGACATAATAGATTTTAAAATAATTACAGGTACCAAAGTAATTTCATATAGTCATAAAAGAGAATCTAGAACAAAGAAGGTTGGGGTTAAAATTCAGGGACTGAAGAAATGGCTCTGCTGTTAAGAGTGCTTGCTGCTCTGTCAGAAGATTGGAATTTGCTTCCCAGAACCCACAACAAGAGGCTCACAAGTCCAGCAACAAGACATAGGACACTTTTGATAGCCTCCATGAACACCCACATACATGTGTGTACATACATAGACACACCCACATAAATAAATGATAAATTTATAATAAAAGTTATGGAGTTATAGGATTATCTATAAGTAGATAGGAATATCAAGGTCCAAACAGTAGTTTTAAGACACTTTTAAAGAAATTTATACTCATTTCTATAAACATCAAAGAGCGAGTCTTAAGTCCAATTAGAGAGCTGATATTGCCAAGGTTTTCATGCCCCTACTCCACCTTTAGAGTTATCATGCCATGCTGGCAGTTGTGGTTCATGTTCCCTCTGGCTAAGTAGGACTATTGATTGCCTCCCTCCTTCCTCCTTTTGAAACATTTTTATCATCTTCTAGTACCATGAAAGCTAGTTTCCAAGGAGGAGACTTTTAGGTCAGATACAGCTTGGGTTCTCTGGGTCTGGGCCTAAAGTGCGCAAAAGACTAGTTGAGTTTTTAAAAAATCATTTTGTATATTTAGCAGAGAATTGGTTCCATATGTCTGCTATGTAAGCTATCTAAAACATTACTTTCTGTAAATATAATCTGTAACTTCCTGTTCTATAAGATCCCTTCCATTTACTACATCTGCTCATTAACCTCAGGAGATGGACTTCCATTCTTTGGATATATTCTTTCCTTAGAATGTTGTTAATTCCCATATTTTTGAAACCTTATTCTTTTGCCAAACTACTTTGAATTGCCCCGTTTTCTGCACTGTACCTAAAAATTGATTTATTTCCTTTCCAGTTATGAAGTGTTTGAATAATTTTGTTTGCATGGGTTGTCTTTTTGCATTGAAACTTTGTCATTTTTTTAAAAGTCTCTCCACACATTTACATAACAGTACACCTTAAGTAATAGGCGAAAGTAACGTGTTAGTTAATTAACTTAATTTTTTCAATAGATATGGGAGCACGGGCAAATGATGCCAGTTCTGGGAAGCCTGAGAGAGAAGCATGTGAAGATGGAGTGTAGCTTGAGCTAAACACTGTGATCTTATTTAAAAAAATGTACCAAAATGTAGTTTTTGTTTTATATAACTTGGGAAAAATATTATAATACTGATCATTTAATTATCATCCACACTGACTGTTAATCATAATAAATAAATTATAAGCTGATATTTGAAAACCTTTTAAAAAGTCATGGATACTAATTGCACTTTTGGATTGTCTAGTGTATCTGATTCTACACATTTTTCTTCTTTCTCCCTTTTTAAGTATTTGGTCTTATGTGGCTCACACTGGCCTTGGTCTTCATAAATACCTGAGTACTCCAAATCCCTCTGCCTTCACCTCTCTTCTGCTAAGATTACAAGTGTGTCCCACTGCTTTGTTTACATTGTGCCAGGGATCAAGTGGAGGGTTCATTCATGCTGGGCAAGCATTCTACCAACCAACATAACTGCCCAGCTCCACCCTGCTTTTTGAGACTGGGTCTTACTTTGTTGTCCAAATTAGTGCCAAGTTCTTTATGCTCTCAAGTGAGCCTTTGGGAGACTTGGAGCCGCACTTTCTTTTTCCGTTCTCTAATCTTAACATCTCACTGGACTATTAATTCACACAGAGTTCATTCACACAAAGTACACTACTTTCATAATGTTATAATTATCTTTGATTCACTTGTTCACAGACAGATAGATAGATAGATAGATAGATAGATAGATAGATAGATAGATAGATAGATAGATA
>NW_026590466.1:70189-166984 GCF_907164565.1 Psammomys obesus
ATAGATAGATAGATAGATAGATAGATAGATAGATAGATAGATAGATAATGAGGTGAATTTGGGTGTATTCTAATGTTTTCATGAAGATGGAATTGATATTGTATATTATTTGAATATGAAAAGATTCTTAAGTTTTAAAACTATCTTGAGAACCTGTGATGAAAAGTTGTTTTGGAACTAAAGTATTCTTTTGTGCTTTAGGTTTTGGAGGATTTGGAGAAGAATTATAGCAATGTACTTAATAGAATACACAATGAGTTTAAAAGCAGAAGACTCCTCTGCAAAGAAAAATTACAGATGGTTAAATATTGAACTGTAGCAACATGGAAAAGTAGAAGCACCGAAATATTTTGTTTTCCTTAAAGACAACACTTCAAAAATATTTTTCTGTTAAGTTGAGAAAAATCAGAACCTGAGCAATGTAATTTGTATTATATAAGACATATTTCTTTGAAATTTGAGTGTATTGTATATCATCATTGATCATTAGCTTTAAAAAGTGCAAGTCCTCTATTCATCTTGACTTCCAAATAACATCGCAGCAGCTTTTAACCTTTCGGAACTAATTTTTTTATAATGTTAATTAGATTTACAAATAAATATTTTGTAGGAGAGGCATTGTATGGGAGCACATGCCTTTAATCCCAGCATTTGGGAGACAGAGACCAGTGGATGTCTGAGTTCAAGGCCAGCCTGGTCTACAGAGGAACAGTTGCCTAAGATCAACAGTAAACACAGCTATTTACATTACAATTCATAGCAGTAAAGTCCAGGACATTCAGGGCTACATAGTGAAACCTTGATTGGAAAGAGAACAATAAAATGTAGGTTGGGTTACAGAATAAGTCCATTTCTTATCAGTCACAAGGCACAAAGGATGAGGCAGTGGGACACTAGGCAACATCTAACCCCACCTCATATGGTCAAGTTTCCACTGGGGAAGAAGAGCTAATCCAGATTTAATTATAGAACATAGGTAAGACGTTACTGACAGAAATATTGGTGACCACAGGGGTGGCCACACAACCTGCTGCTTTGTTGTGTATAGGATTAGGGGAACTCACAGGTACATGTATAGCATAAACAACTCTGAACCTGACTCCACTCCAGCACACAGCTTCATTTAGATGATAGAGTTTAAGTCTCGACGCTAGTGCTCAGTCTCATTTTCCAACTAAAAACTCAGGGACAATCCAAGCCAAAATGTGCTCTGGTAACTTAACACATGTTCCAGTCCTGTTCTGTTCCTGAGCAGAAGGTTTGGATGGGCAATGGAAACTTAGATGCTGTCAATGTGTGAGTGATCCTCCTTAGGCTCCATGACACAACATCAAGCAGCAAAAGATGAAGGTCAGGTGACAGCAGTTGTAATACAGGTGTGAGTTCAGAGGGCAAAGCAGGAAGCCAGTCTTCACAGGAAGGCAGCTTGTTTTGTTTTTCAGTATCTTGGTTATTGAAAATCTTTTGGGGTGTTTTGATGAGCTGGGAGATATTTCATCCTTGGAAAACCCTCTAGCTGTTGGAGAATTTCTGTGCATATCTCAGGCTGATTAAAAACCAAAAGCCAAATTTAATGCCTTGACATTTTTTGGATCCGGTGGGTCAAGAGGGTGTAAATTTGGAAATATTTCAGTAATTCCTTGAGAAGTGCCCCAGAAAACTCTTCTGGGCTGTGAAGAACCTTAGTGGTCATAGACAAATTTATGATTTTTCAAGCTGCATCCTGAATTACAGACATAGCAGAGCAGTGAAAGGTGTTCAGGGCCTTGGATCCAGCATACATATTGGGAAACCAGTCTCAATGCTTGGATGGGAAAGTTGCCTCAAAAGTGAGTAGCTTTTCAGTATTCATACAGTGGCTCAGGCCAAAAAGCCTTTCTTGCCTCTGCTGCAATGCAACTCCTTTCCTCTGAAGTAGATAGTCAGAAGGAACAGTTGTCAAATATCCAGGTAGATCAGTGAGTACAGAGGACAGATTACAGGAGGGTGGTTAGTAGAGAAAGGAACATAGATCAGTGATTGCTCCCTGCCTCAGAGGTAGTGGGTCTTGTGACAATAGAAAAACATAGGCCCAGACTTGTGTCAGGTCCAGAGTCTGATGGGCTCTTAAATTGAGAAACCAAGGGCAGTGAAGGAAGTGGAGAAAGTTGGGGAAATTTTCTTATCTCCATCAGGAGGGATAGTGACTATCACAAAGGGAGAAGGGGATTGGAAACAACACAGATCCAGAAGGGAAAGTGAAGGAATTTAAGATTTGGGGGAAAGGGGCAGCGGTGGAAAGAGTGGAATGCAATGAGTTTGGGGAATGGAAGATGAATCTGGAAGAGATGGGGAAGTCAGAGATGAGAAAATTGAATGTGTGCTATAGGAATGATGTGGGGGGATCAGCAGAGAGTCCCTGACCTCTGAAGGCTGCATGACAGTTAGGGGAAAGTTGGAGATGGAGAATTTTGAAACCAAAACAGCAGAATACTGTTTAGAAGCACAAATCTTAAGTGGGTGGGTTTTGAACAGGTTGAGTCAACCATTGATCAATATAAAGGAAGTGGTCAGGGTGAATGGGTAGGTTCCATGAACTTGATCCAAACTGCCTTTGCAACAGACAAGGCCCAGGAACCTGCTAATGGCCATCCCACTTCATAAGAGGACCAGTCAATCTCCCTGTGAATGCAGAGCCTTTTTTTTGGGGAGTGCAAATTTCTATACTCTTCCCAAAACCATAGCATACATTGAAGGGGTAAGAGTTTAGAGGTGGTGGTCCTCATGTTAGGCGAAAACTTATGTGACTTGCATGAGTAAAAAATTAATATGAACAACCCAAGAGCACTAACAATGAAGAGAAGATTACTGCACTGAAGAAAACAGCAGCCATACCAGACTTCTCCAGCCATGTAAGACCTGTCACTTGTTCCCCAGTATTGGAACAAGTGAAAATCCAAGGTGTACGTCCACTTCAATGACTGGAAATTTCTCATCCGAAATTTTTGTTGTTGTTTTCGTTTTGGTTTTGCAGAAAAAATTATGAAAAAAAATTTAAAAACAACAAAACGGCAAATAATGGCTCGCAGAGAGTTCCACCTAGTGTCTGAATCTGGAGAAACTGGCACCATCTCAGTTACGGGCTTGCAAAGAGCAGCTCAGCTTGCCTTTCCCAGGTACTAACAACAGAAAAGGGTCTGTGTCCAGGAGACAATACAGAAACATCAGCCGAGTAATCAAGAAACCTAACTAACTCCTTAGGCCACACTTGTAGTACTTGCATTCAATCACTAACACACAGATGGCCAGGCACTCACTCAAGCCAAAGCAAAACCAGGTGTTTTTTGGGAGGGTCAGCAATGGATTTGAGGTAGCCTATTAGCATCTGTTTTCTTGAAAAACTCAGCAGTGTCTTCCAGACACTACATGGCAATTATTTTAAATTTACATTTCCCCTTAGTTATTTCACTTTTATGTTTAACCTTGCACAAACATCAAACTGTTTACTGGAGGCCAGGCTTATAGATACTACAGGAGGTGTGAAGACAAAAACCACTTCCCAGTGATAGTCAAGCTCTCAAATACCACTGATCCAAGGATGCACTTACATTTCATGAAAGAGAGAGAAGAAATTTCATGGAGTGCAGATATGAGACATTTTGATGCCCTTTTACCATTGGAAAACCAATATGGACTTCGAGCTTTGATGTTTCCACCGGATTCTTGTCTAAAAAATGCTACTCCTATCCCATGAATTCAGTCACAGAGCATATGTTAGCACATGCTAGCATTCTCATTTCAGTGAAGAAATGAATTTCTAATAGAATGTTGAAAAACTTAATTCCTACTATTGAAACTAGAGCAAACAATACTACTATGCTAGGACCCTGTTTACAAGAGTCTTTAGAGATCTGCCCATAATGTTTAGCAAAACTATTCTAAAAGCTGAGTGATTTAAAAAAGACTCAGCACATTTGTCTATATGTAAGTGAAATAGGATATGTAAGTGAAATAAGGATAGCAAAGAGGTTCCATGGCAGAAAATATACTCTTGCATATGGACAATAGTGAATTTGACCTGAGCACAATTGGTTTCTTCTACATTAAAGACCCAATGGGACACGTTCTTAAATGACAGAATATCTTCCAAAAGAAAACCTATGTTTTGTAAAAATCCACAAAAAGAACAAACAAACAAAAATAACCCATGCATGCTAAAGAGAATGACTTGAATTCATTTACCTTTACTTTGCTCAGACATACTAGTTTATTGGACAGGTGTTATCACCCAGTAGTAACACTGGAAAGGATTCCGAAGGATGGTTTAATACAACATGTCTGTTGGAATCATAGACACCACCCTCTGAGAATACTGTGGTAGAATGCTGTCTACTGCAACCACGTTAACAATGTCATATAATCCAGGTGAATAACCAGGGAGAGTATGGAGAGAATCCAGAGTAAAAAACATACAAGGTTCCACAACTCCAGTTCTTCCGTCGAGTCTGGTAATACAGACCTATAATGAAAAATGATGGCAATGAGTATGAAGGATAACCCTCTACAGATGGCCCTCCACAGCCCCTCAGATCCAAACAGCAGGTCTCTCACCCTATCATGGCTCTGATCCTTGACACTCAGGAAATGCTTGGATACTGAGTCAAGACATCTGAGTCACCACCCCCCACTCTCTAATTAAAGCAGGGAAACAAGAGGAGTCCTGGGTGTCTGCCCCTCATGCTGCCCAATGTGTGCTCACATTTTACCTCCCTGGTTTTACAACTCATATCAGGCTGTACTGACCAAGGTCTTGTCTGCCTTCATTTGCATGCTGAACACCTAAAACCCACTGTACTCAAGGTTTCCCCACTATTGCCTCATAGCCAAGACACTCTTCTAACTGTTGTCCACGGAACAGCCTAACATCCAGTAAAGCTCACAGCTTAGGAACTGAGTATGTGTTTGTTCTACACAACTTTCTGCTTATTTCCTTTTCAGTCAGTGAACAAATGTGTATATCAGTACATGCACTTTGGCAGGGGATATACTGCCACACATACCAAACAAAACCCTGGGTGAGAAAGGGATCAGTAAGGAAGGATAGGCAGCCACCTACCTATGAAGTAACTTACCTCTTGCATATTCTGAAAGCTAAGTGGGCTCACGGAGTGAATGTTGACATTTGAAGTTCCTGGAATCATGGAATAGGCCACCAGCACCAAGTCTCCTTTGAAAGGCTTGAATTCTGAAACAGTCAACAAAGTTAGAAGTGTAAGAATTGCACTAGTGTCACATCCCATTTCCTAAGGCCCTTTGTCACAGCAATATGCTGACCCACATTTCTTGCATGTAGAGTAACTCTTCCAAATGCTTAGACTCCTCACATAGCTCAAAAGCTTAGGCCCTTTTAATGATGGGTATATACAATGATTTGTCAGGCATTGATAATGACATGAGTTTGCCTGGGAATTGAAGTTATGGCTAGGAGCACTTGATTTACTCAAGTGGTCGCACTGATCTCTCTTTTGAGGATGGAAGCTAGGTACATATTCCAATCACATGCTTGAACTTGGTACCTGGTCTAGGGACAAAATATTAGAACCTATCTGTTGAGTATTCTGGAAAGAGGACACAGAGGGAAAGAGACCTGTCTGAACCTTTGCTTTGCTTTGCTTTGCTTTGAAGTTATGGAAGTATTTTCAAGGTAAATCTCTTATATGTATGTGATGCTTTCACTGATTT
Organism: Psammomys obesus; assembly: GCF_907164565.1. Classification (NCBI taxonomy): domain Eukaryota; kingdom Metazoa; phylum Chordata; class Mammalia; order Rodentia; family Muridae; genus Psammomys; species Psammomys obesus. Next base: position 75,911 of record NW_026590466.1, read on the forward strand.
GATTTTGAATGCATTCTCATGCACTGGTAAAAAAGACTATGATCTCAGCACTCAGAAAGGCAAGGGAAAGAACAATTCTCACATACATTGTTTGTTTCAGGTAACATTGAGGAAGCTTATACCACAAACCAAAAAAAAAAAAAAAAAGCTAAATAAATAGAGTAGGGAAAACTACATGGACACATGATAATGACATTCACAGGGGACAGAATCTGTAGGCAACAATTAAAGTATTGCCCTCTTCCCATTAATTGTGCCTTACTTTCCATTTCAAGGACATTCCTAACACTCTCAAGAGCTTCTAAACCAAGCGCAATACCTATATGCCTTACCCAATGCTGTTAAAACAATAAATCCTACCTCCCGAAAACAGGTGTATAGGAAAAGAAAAATCCTTGCTAACGTAGATGTTGTCCTGCATTACGTGAGTGACACATTTAATACAAAATCTTTTGCCAAGTTTTGATGGATCATTAGAGTCAACTGGATCATTTATAATTTTCACCTATAAGAGAAGGAGACATTAGCTACAGGTAAAACAACAGTTACATGCAGGTTTTTGTACACTTACCAAGGAGTTGCCATCAAAACAATATATTTTAGTTGGTTAACCTATTGCAATTGACCTACTTGCAGGACATAATCCTGTGTCAGAGACAATGGACTTTATTATTCATATCAAACATCCCTCCTGCTGCAGAAAGCTTTTAAACAACTCTTCACAAACCTCCAACAGGCACTTTCTATTCAACATATTCTATGGAGCTAAGATTCAACATATTCAACATATTCAACATATTCTATGGAGCTAAATTCTCTGTGCTTGTTCCAAAGACAACTAACTGTCTTGCAAATGTGAGCTTCACACCTTTGTTTAACGCACTCACAAACTTACCTTCTGCCTTTAGGAATACAGTACTCTTGCTTTCTGAGAACTCAAAATTCAACAGTGTAAAATACCCTTAAATATCTACTTGTGAACAAGCTGTAATCATGGCTGTAACTCAAATTAGAGAACCGTTTTGCATATTTATGCAGAAAGAAATTGCTAGACTGACACAGGGTGGGGTAATTTGAGGAAATGGGCTTTGAGGTACATGGAAAGGAAGAGAAATGGGTTACCTGGCAAACAGGACTGGAGCAGAACTAAGTCAACAGAGACAAGAATGAGCAACCCAATTTTGGAGAAGGGAGAAAAGCATGCTAAGCCTTATGTGGACTGGGTATAGGAGCTTGCAATGCAGTGGAAGAAGTAGCCCAGAAGAGATTGCAAAGACAAGTCATGCAAGGTTGGCTCCATTTACCTACAATCTGTAAGAATACTATGTTCCTGGCTTATCAAAGATAATGACCCTTATTGGAAGTAGTTCTCCTTTGAAACTATCAATGTATGTTCTTTATATGGAAATAGAATAGCCACATGAGCACAAAGCAGAAAACCATCTCCTACAAACCATACTGCGTAATTCCATTATCCAGAAACAGTGACTGGCTGTCTGTTTAATGTAAACTTGTACAACAACTCTGGAAATCAATCTGGCGCTTTCACGGACAACTAGGAATAGAGTTTCTTCAAGATCCAGCCATACCACTCCTAGACATATATCCAAAAGAGGCTCAAGTACACCATAAGGACATTTGCATGTTTATACCAGCTATAAACCATGTTTATAGCAGCTTTATTTGTAATAGCTAAAAACAGCCCACATGCCCCTCAACTGAATAATGGATGCAGAAATTGTGGCACATCTACACAATGGAATATTACTCAGCATTGAAAAATGAGGAAATCATGATTTTTGCAGGTAAATGGTGGGACCTGGAAAGGATCATCCTGAGTGAGCTGTCCCAGAAGCAGAAAGACACATACAGTATATACTCACTCATATCGACATGTAATATTAGATAAACCTACTAAAATCTATACATCTAAAGATACTAATCAAGAAAAAGGACCCTGACTAAAATGCTCAATCCCCATCCTGAAAGGCAAAGAGGAAGGACATCAGAAGAAGAAAACAGGAAATAAGCTAGAAACCCGCCATGGAGGGCCTCTGAAAGGCTCTGCCCTGCAGACTATCAAAGTAGATGCTGAGACTTATGGCCTACTGTTGGGCCATGTGCATGGAATCTTATGTAAGAAGTGGGAAATAGTAAGATCTGGAGAGCACAGGAACTCCACAAGAAGAGCAACAGAACCAGAAATTTGAACACAGGGGTCTTTCCTGAAACTCATACTCCCCTTCCCTTCCTTTCTTCCTTTCCTTCCCTTCCCTTCCCTTTCCCTTCCCTTTTTCAGTCCCCTTCTTCCCCTTCCCTCCTCTTCCCCTTCTTCTTCCCCTTCCCCTTCTTTCCTTTCCCCCTTCTTCCCCTTCCTCTTTCCCCCTTCTTCCCCTTTCCCACCCCTCTTCTTTTATTTCCCCTCTTTTTCTCTCCCTTTCTTCTCCCCCCTTTCCATTTCTTCTCCTTCTTCCCCTTCCTCCCTCTCCTTCTTCTTCCCCCCTCCTCCCTCTCCTTCTTCTTCCCTTCCTCCCTCTCCTTCTTCTTCCCCCTCCTCCCTCTTCTTCTTCCCCTTTCTCCCTCTTCTTCTTCCCCCTTCCTCCCTCTTATTCTTCTTCCCCATTCCTCCCTCTTCCTCTCCTTCCCCCTTCCTCCCTCTTCCTCCTTCCCCCTTCCTCCCTCTTCTTCTCCCTTCTTCCCCCTTCCTTCCCCGTTCTTCTTTCCCCTTCTTTCTTCTTCCCCCTTTCCCCCTTCCCTTCCCTTCCCCCTTCCCTTCCCCCTTCCCTTTCCCTTCTTCCCTCCCCTCCCCTCCCCTCCCTTTCCCTTCCCTTCCCTTCCCTTCCCATGCATAGAGATAACCTAGAACCCCTGCACAGATGTAGCCCAGGGCAGTTTAGTGTCCAAATGAGTTATATAGTAATGGGAAGAGGGACTACCTCTGACATAATCTGATTGGCCTGCTCTTTGATCACCTCCCCCCTGAGGGGGGAGCAGCCTTACCAGGCCACAGAAGATAACAATGCAGCCACTCCTGATGAGATCAGAAGGAAGGAGAGGAGGACCTCTCCTATCAGTGGACTTGGGGAGAGGCATGCATGAAGAAGGGGGTCAGAGGGTGGGATCGGGATGGGAGGAGGGAGGGGCTTATGGGGGGATACAAAGTGAATAAAGTGTAATTAATAAAAAAATAATTAAAACATTAAAAAAGCAAAAGTGAAAACTGTGCACGCCATGAGACGTCACAGGAAGACACATGAAAGGGCAGCAGGAAGGGCCATGTGTACTCACCATTGGGACATGTGGAACAATTTGTGAGCTGTATTCCTCAACACATGGTACTTACTTTGGATGCACTCATTATGCGTAGAGGGAGAAAAGTGATGATAGTTATTGTTGTAAGATACTTGATGGACGATGGTGTCACTGATACTGAAAGTTCTTGCATGTCTTTTCAAAACTTAAATACTTGCATTTCAAACTCTCACTTAGTATACTACTGGATAGTTATCAGTACAAATGGGAGGGTCCTTCTCCCAGGATTTCTTGCACTGAGGAGATAGAAGCTCAGCTCCTGTCTGACTGTTCACCACCACTTATGTCAGCATGCAGGGGAATGAGCATTTAAAACTCTGACCCTTCTGCATCCTGAGTCTACAATACCCCACAGGCACACTGGACCCTAATTCATTTTGAGTTTTCCTGGCCAATTTCCATTCTCCCAGATGTCATTTTTCTCACCACAGAAATACCACTAACAATCAAAGCAAAGAGTGCAGACAGAGTATAAGACCAAGAAAAGCTCCAAGATACGGTTTGTCCCCTCAACCAAATGGAGTAAACTGGATGGTCCAACTCATGGTGCATCCTTTTGTTAGCACCCATATGTCAAATTCAGGCTGACTGTTTTCATGATGTATATAGCTCTCTGAAAGAAATAGTTTACAGTATTTGAAGCCTGTAATTCCAGCACTTAGGAGTCCGAGGCTGCAAGTTTGAGGCTAGCCAAGGTGTCATAGCCAATTTGAGGCCAAGTGATGTATAGAGTAAGACTCTGTCACATAAAACTAATATCTAAACCAGAAAATTTACCTGAGATTGTTTATCTAAAACAAGGCCTTATACTCTAGCCCTGCATGACATGAACTTATCATATAAACCACCTTGCTTTCAACTCACAGACACTCTATTTTTCCCTGCCTCCCAATGGTATAATTAAAGGCATATACCACGATGTCAATTATGACTGGACTGCAATTTAACAATTCTTGCTATAACCAAGAGATAGATGCAAACAATAAGCTTACAGGATAAGGAAATTTTACATAAAAACAAGAAAAAGAGGATATTGGTTACATAACAGGTTACATACACTGTTTGCTTAATAAAGAACTTTTTCCTAACAAAGACCTATGATAGGTCTTATTAATGAAAAGTGCAAAATTGCTTTTCTTTTGTATGTTTGCTTGTATGTTTCTTTTTAAATTTTTTAAAATGTATTTTTTAAATTTAATAATTAAAAAAAATAACTTTAAAATTTTAATAATTTAATAATTTTAATTTTTTAAAAATTTATTACAATTTATTCATTTTGCATAGCAGCTGTAGCCCAGTCTCTAGTCCTGTCCCAATCCTAAAATCCCTCCTTCTCCTCCTCCCAAGACTTTCCCCCAGTCCACTGTTAGGGGATGTCATCCTCCCTTCCATGTGTCACTAGCCTATCAGGTCTGTCTGCTTTTCTTACACTTAAAGTTTTTAGGAAGTTCTGAAAAAATGAAAACGAAAAAACAAAAGATACTATGATTTTCAGTTCTCAATTTGCTGGTAATTTTTCACTACTAATAATGATAATGGTAAATGTACCTTGTATATCAGTACTGATAAAAAGGTTTTTCTGTAGCCTATGCCTGAGGCTATACATTAGAACAGTATAGCCAAACTTTATTTGAGAATAGTCATTGATATGCAAATACTTGAGCTGATTATGTTTCTAGAACTAATTCTTAAAAAATCTATAACAGAACATTGTTGCACAGTAAATACAAATTGAATATTGTATAAAACAGCATAAAGTACATTATGTTTATCATACTACTTCTAACTGTTTATATTCATAGAGGAGAAAATAGCCTTTTCCTATCAGTGGAAGTACCAGATTATATGAGTTCACATAATTGTCATTATTCAGCATGCTTAAAGACTAAAGATAATTGAAACAAATCTTTAGGAAGAGAAAAACAAACAAACAGAAAAAAAAACATGATACTTCAACCACATAACAGAACAAGCCAATTAAACTCACCCTACATTAGGGTTTGTCTTATCCAGGAGAGAAATCAAAATCCCACTAGGTTAAGAGACTCTGGGAAAATTCAGTGTTACCTTGATGGCATTCAGGACATGAGTTGTTTCATCTTCTTCCACAAGAGCGATGACATTTATTCCGATTCTCACAGGCATATTATCACAGACTATTTCAGTGTGGAAGAATATGGATTCGTTAATCCATCCATAATTGGTACACAAGCTGGTCACAACTCCCTGGACAGACATCAGCGCTGAGTTACCTATTAAACAGGTAACAAAGGCCACACTGGTTCATGTCAAATGCAAGCAACCAGTATTCAGAAGCTCTACTCTGACCATCTGTACTGTCTATTTTTATGTCAATTTGACACACATTAGAGTCATTAGAGTGGAAGGAACCTCACTTGACAAAATGCCCCCACAAGATCAGGTTGTAGGCAACCTTGTAAGGCATTTTCTTAATCAGTGCTTTATGGGATGGTGGTCTTGGGTTCTATAAGAAAGTAGGCTGAGCAAGCCATGGTCTCTGCATCAGCTCCTGCCTCCAGGTTCCTGCACTGCTTGAGTCCCTGTCCTCACTTACTTCAGTGATGAACAGTGCTGTGGAAAGAGCACTTTACCTTGAAAGTTGCTTTGGTCACAGTGTTGCATCATAGCAAAGTAACACTAATACTCATCCCTTTAGATATGAACACATATCATCACCTGTCTAACCATAGGACAATAACCATTTCCCTCCTCTGGGAATATTCAAAGGCATCTTTCAAGGCAAGATGTAAAGTCATCTTGACAACACAATTCATACTTGTCTCCTGTTCTCTGAGTGAGTCCAAACACTGCCCTGTGTTACCCCACCAAAGCAGCTTAGGCCAGTTTAGTACTGGCCTATTTCTTGTAAACTCAGGGACATCCTCCGCTCAATAGCCACTCGGGAATCCTCCCCACTGTTCCTGCCAGTGTTCCTCATCTCATGTTGGAGGAGAACCTTTCTGGAGAGTCTCCTTTAGTGGGAGACATTGGAGCTAACTCCCAGAGGATTACCTTGAGGCTGTTTGTGTGGTGTCTCTTCAGACTCGTTATTCCATTGAAAGATTGTAGATATCCTCCGTAGAAGGTTCAGCATGATGGTATCGCCACCAGCCTGGGCAACACCCGAGGCTTACAGATGAATCACTAGGCCTCCTTTGTGTGTCTCTCGGGCCGTAGGCCTGATCCCCAGTCTCTATGGGATGTTAGTGAATGTCTAAAGGGAGACCCTCAGGAGAGGCAGGGACAGGGCACTTCCCTGGCTGCTGTCAGCTTCCCTTAATGCTCCCCAGCCAGGGAGAGCCCACATTTATCCCCTAGCCAGCCAATGAGAGTCAATGTTCTTGCTTATGTCACAGCTATAGCCAATAAAAGGCACTGGACTGAGATATTTGGCCACGCCCACCCATTGTGAGTGAATCAGTAGGAAGGTCTCAGGAAAAGCTGCTTGTAGGTGCCCTTGGGTACTCCCTGTGTATGGAAGGCCCTAACTCTACATTTACATCACAGGATCACAAGTTTGTCTTAGGAGAAGTGGCAGAACCCCAAGTCCCTGATCTGCCCACTAAAAATCATGCTTGATGATGGAAATAAGCACTATCTACATAATGGCAGTTTGAATCATGGATAACATATGTTTGGGTGAGCTGGGCACAGTGGCACACACCTGTAATCCCAGCACTAAGATAGTCAGAGGAAGGCAGGTTTCTGTGAGTTTGAGGCCAGCATGATCTATAAAGCAAGTCCACAACACCCATGGCTACACCGAGAAACTTTGTCTCAAAACCAACCAACCAACAAATAAAACAACAACAACAACAAAAACAAACAAACAATAAACCAAAAGAAAAACAACAAAAATGATACACTGCAGGCCCTGGTGGTGTACACCTGTAATCCCAGGACTAGGCAGAGGCAGACAGATCTCTGTGAATTTGAGGCCAGCCTGGTCTACAGAGTGAGTTCAGGACAGATAAGGAAACAAAGAAAAACATTGTGTAGAAAAAGAAACAAACAAACAAACAAATAAAATGTTTGTGCTGGTCTTTTGCAATATAAAAGTTTGAGGGAAGAATTCCTTTGGTTGTGTGTTTGTGTGTGTGTGTGTGTGTGTGTGTGTGTGTTTTCCTTTTTTTATTCAAAGTCTGTAGTTTGGAAACTAAAACAAAACACAAAGATCACCAAGCATGGAAGTCAGAGAGAGGGAGGTAGTGCCTCTGTGGCAAGGATGGGGACAGTGAAGTAGCCTAGAGTCATAACAGAAGAGACCAGCCCCTCTGGTCAAAGCACCAGTGAAGGAAGCCAGGAAGACCAGGGACAGGGCTGCAGTGTCCTCCCCTTCAAATGGGACAGCCATCCTGAATTAATGTACCTTATTCCCTCTCCTGGAGGAGACCCTGGTTTCCTTAAATTATCATCCAAATGGCAAAACCCATGTATATAGGGTGTTCCATTGCTCAGAACGAGCCTGGGCCCTCTCTTTTCCAACCCTGTATGAACAGGCATCAAAGGTCAGACAAGGTTAAGGGAGTGACACTATGAACAAGACAGGTGGGACCCACATCACAGCTCAAGGTTGCTAGATATCTGGGGTAGCAGGCAGGATTGTCAGGCTGTTGGTGGAGACAGGAACAGGATGGTAAGGTGGTAAGGGCTGTGATGGATCCCTCCTCCCCAGCCCTCAGTTCAGGTCTCCCAGAGCCTCTGTTTGTGCCTCACCCCTGCTGGGTGCAGACCAGGGCATTGGCATGGACTGCACCTCAGACTCTTCATCTCCTCGACCACCATTCACAGAGTCCCCTTCCTCCTCTTCTTGTTCTCCAGTACCTGCTCCTTCTTACAACTCTCCCGGGATCCTGAGTTGATTCAACAGGGTCTGGAGCCTTCCCTCTGCTGCTGCAGGAGCCTCTCTGGGCCCCAAGCATGGGAAGATATGAAGCCAAGCACTGTGCCAGGCAGGCACCATGTTTAAGATGGTAGCCATCTGCCAACATGAAAAGACCACAGATGTCCACATAGCCGGGCCCACCCCATGGCCTCAGCAGGTTCAAGGGCCACACATGCACATGATGATGTATCTGAGCACTGCTGCAGGACAGTGGCTTCACACACACACAGACCTACCCCTTCTAGGTATAAGCATCACAACCTTGTACAAAAAACACATTCTTGTTGATCTTGAACCCAGGTTCTCTGGAATAGCAAATGGAAGTACAAGGGAAGGTATTTGGTCTACAGACTTTCCTTCAATTATTTACCAGACAAGTTAATCAATATTATAGTGCACTATGTTGAATCAGCAATGTGGGCTAACTGAAAGATAAGACTGGTATACTCTCCAGTGCATATTTGTTTTGTTTTATTTTATTTTGCTTTTTAAATTTTTTTAATTAAATTTCTATTTTTTACATTAATTGCATTTTATTCACATTGTATCCCAGCTGTAACCTCTCTTACTCATTCCCAATTCCACCCTCCCTCTCTCATCCCCTTCTATGCCTCTCTCCAAGTCCACTGATAGGGGTGGTTCTCCTCACCTTCTATCTGACCTTAGCTTATCAGGTCTCATCAAGACTGGCTTCAATGCATCTCCTCTGTTGCCTGGCAAGGTTTTTACTCCCTCAAAGTGGGGTGGTGGTCAAAGAGCCAGCCACTGAGTTCATATTAGGGACAGCCCCTGTTCCCCTTACTAGGGAAACTTGGAGACTGAGCTGCCATGGGCTACATCTGGACAGGAGTTCTACGTTATATCCAGGAATGAACATTGGTTCGAGTATCAGTCTCAGAAAAGACCCCTGTGCCCAGATATTTTGGTTCTGTTGCACTCCTTGTGGAGCTCCTGCCCTCTCCAGGTCTTACTAACCTCCCCCTGCTTTCGTTTAATTCCCTGCCCTCTGCCCAAAGTTTGGTTTAGAGTCTCAGAATTGGCTTTGATACCCTGCTGGGTAGAGTCTTTCAGAGGCCCTCTGTGTATTTTCTGCTTTCTCCTTCTTCCAATGTCCACCCCATTTGTCTTTTTAAGTAAGGATTGGTCATCTTTCCCAGGATTCCCCTTCTTGTTTAGCTTCTTTAGGTATACAGATTTTAGTACATTTATCGTACATTATAGGTCTAGTATCCACTTAAAAGTGAGTATATATCATGTGTGTCTTTCTGCTTCTGGGATACCTCACTCAGGATGATCTTTTCCAGTTCCCACCATTTGCCTGAAAATTTCATGATTTCCTTGTTGTTAATTGCTAAGTAGTATTCAGTTGTGTAGATGTACCACAATTTCTTTTCCATTCCTTTTTTGAGGGACATTGGGTTGTTTCCAGGTTCTGGCTATTATGAATAAAGCTGCAATGAACATGATTGAAAAAAATGTCCTTGTGTATTTGCACATATTTTGGATACATGCCTAGGAGAGGTATAGCTGGTAGACTTTTGAGGGCTGCTTCTCTTTCCTTTGGGGATATAGGACTATTCAATCTTTTTACTTGATTTTGATTTAATTTTGAAAAGTGGAATCTATCAAGAAAATTGTCCATTTCATTTAGATTTTCAATTTTGTGGCATATAGGTTCCTTTAGTAAGACCTAATGATTGTTTGGAATTACTCATTGTCTGTTGTTATGTCCCCCTTTTGATTTCTGATTTGCATGTATATTTGTGTTGGTTTATTTTTTTGTTGTTGTTATTTTTCAATAAGGGCTATCCACATTCATGAGATCTTTTAAGGACAATTTTTAAAAAATTTAATATGGATTTTTGTTCTCATCTTTCATATTTCTGCTTTGCATGGTGTTTTGACAGATTTTTCTTTTAACTAATATTGGGTTCCGTTTCTGGTGGGGTCCAATTTGTTTCATTCATCACCCTGGCATGCGTCCATTCCTTTCCTAAGCCTGAAGATTTGAAGAAGAGGACTTAAGAGTGATATCTGTGAATGCTATGTTTCTGGTGGCCTGGATTTGAAAGTTCCTTCAAATATACAGGTTATGCATGGACTGGAAATGTCAAGGGATGAAGAATGAGATATAAATAAAAAAGCAGCCTTTATTGCTTTGCAACAGTTCTCCAAGTGGAGACCTTGGGTGATGTAAATGACTAGCACTCTCCACTGGCCTAGTATGGTATGAAGATGAAAACTGGACTTCCACCTAGATGCCACATCTGTGTTCTACTGGACAGGTGCTCTTTGCCAGAGCTTCCAGAGCCACTAATAGACTCTACCACCAGGCGTCTGTGCCAAAGTGGTGGTGGTGTTCCGTCCATGACCTTGTAATTAGGACAGGTCTCAGAAATTCCATTTCTTGGAGGTGTGTGGTAGTTCTATTCACAGTGCAAGTGACAGTAATTCATTCCGTCAGTCTTCTGAAGTCAAATTAAAGTTAAATAGAAATGCTAAGGCTGTGTATATCTAAGCAGTCTCAGCTAAAGTGTGTATCTACTACCATTGACCCATCATTGACATGGGCTTCAGTCTCATCATGTAGAACTGTCAGACAAGTTGTTAGAGCTGAACATTCCCCTTCTGACAGAGGCCTTTCCCTTCTCCCAGAATAATATACTTGGGAGAAATTCCCACTCTTGTGTGGTCCATTATTTCAATATTCTCGGATTGAAAGACATGAGTATATCTTTATGCTATCTTCTATTCTGTCAGCCCTGTTATAGATTTGGCATAGAAATAAAGGAAAAGTAGTCACTGGAACAGAGGACGTGACATAAGCTCAAGAACATAAGGAAAATAACCTTGACAGATGCCTATGTATTTCACACCTGTGTCTAACTGTTATAGTGTATATAAAAAGCATATACAATGATTATGCATCAAATATTCCTTACCAAAAATTAAACATATAGAGCTTTGGCATGTATCACAGCTGTTATGAGGAGAAAATAAAGTATTCGATCAACAATGCTGGGATATATAAGTTTCGATATGAAGATTAAAGTGATTGGATCTTTATCTGTTCAAAGACACAAAAATTATGTCAAGATGAATAAAGACAGATATAAACCAAACCTTTATAGTTTTAATTATATTTTATGTGTATGGATGTTGTACATGTTCCTTTTTTTATTTCTACTACATGTGTGACTCTTTTCTGAAGAGGCCAGAAAAGGGCATCAGATCTCTTTAGGCCCTCTAGTATAATGGAATAATTTTTTGATTCACAGTAATTGTAGTTTTCTCTAAAACACAGAGAGGGGAGTACTCACCCAAGGACATAGAACAAGAAATTGACTGATGATGTAGCTCAGTGGTAGAGTGCAGTGTGAAAGTTAGAAGTTTAATCTCCAAGACTGGAGATTGGACAGATGATATGATGGTATACATAAGTGACCCCAAAAATTATACCAAGAAACTCTTACAGCTGATAAACACCTTCAGCAAAGTAGCTGGATAGAAAAGTTATTCTAACTAATAAGTAGCCTTCCTATATACAAACGACAATTTGGCTGAAAAAGAAATTAGTGAAACTGCTTTCACAATTGTCACAAAATACATAAAGTACCTTGGTAACTCTAACCAAACAAGCCTGAGACTTGTATGAAAAAACAATTCAAGTCTCTGAAAAAAGAAGTAAAAGAAGATTTCAGAAGATGGAAAGATCTCTCATGCTCATGGCTCAGGAGGAATAACAGTAAAAATATCCATCTTACCAAAAGCAATCTACATATTCAATGCAATTGCCATCAAATTACCAACCCAATTCTTTACAGTAATTGAGAGAAAATTCTCAACTTTACATAGAATAACAAGAAATGCAGAATAGTTAAAACCATCCTCTTCAATAAAGGATATTCTGTGATATCTCCATACCTGTTCTAAAGATGTACTATGGAGCAACAGTAATGAAAACTGGATGGTCCTAGCATAGAAACAGACTGGTAAATCAATGAAATCAAATAGAAGACCCAGAAATAAACCCACACACCTATGGATAATTTTTGTAATTTTATTATACTAATTACAGTTTATTAACATTTTATCATATCTATGGACCTCTCCCTCATTCCCTCCCAGTCTCACCCTTCATTCTTTATCTCCTCCAATGGCCCTCTCCAAGTCCACTGATAAGTCCTCCTCCCCTTCCAACTGATCCTAGGCTATCAGTTATCATGAGGACTGGCTGCATTGTCTTCCTCTGTTTTCTGGTAAGTTTACTCCCTTCTCAGGGGAGGTAATCCTGATTTTTGACAAAGATGCCAAAACCATATATGGAAAAAAAACCAGCATCTTCAACAAATGGTGCTGGACTAACTGGATGTCTACATGTAGAAAAATACAAATAGATCCATAATTATTACTGTACACAAAACTAAAGTCCAAGTGGACCAAAGAAATCAACATAAAGCAGAAACACTAAACGTGTTAGAAGAAAAAGTGGGAAAGAGCCTTGAATTCATTGACACACGAAACAACGGCCTGAACAGAACACAAACAGCAGAGGCTCTAAGATCAACAATCAATAAATAGGACATCATGAAACTGAAATTCTTCTATACATCAAAGGACACTGTCATCGGAATAAAAAGAACCATCTACAGACTGGGAAAATGTCTTCACCAACCCTATATCTGACAAAGAATTAATATTGAGAAAATATAGTTAACAAGCAACAAATCGAGTAATCAAATTAAATAATGGAGTATAGACCCCTGCACAGATATAGCCCATGGCAGTTCAGTACCCAAGTGAGTTCCTTTGTAATAAGAACAGGTACTGACTTTGGCATGAACTGATTGGCCTGCTCTTTAATTACCTCCCCCTGAGGGGGAAGCAGCATTACCAGGCCCCAGAAGAAGACAATGCAGCCACTCCTGATGAGACCTAATTGACTAGGATCAGAAGGAAGGAAAAGAAGACCTCCCCTAGCAGTGGACTTGGGGAGGAGGAAGGAAGAGATTGGGATGGGAGGAGGGAGGGAACCACAGGGGGGATACAAAGTGAATAAAGTGTATTTAATAAATAGTAAAAAAAATGGAGTACAGTGCTGAACAGAGAATTCTCAACAGAAGAATATTGAATGGCAGAGAAACACTTAAAGAAATGTGATAAGTCCTTAGTCATTAGGGAATGCAAATTAAAATGACCTTGAGATTTCCGCTTACACCCATCAGAATGGCTAAGATCAAAAACTCAAGTGACAACACATGCTGGAGAGGATGTGGAGAAAGAGAAACCCTCCTCCATTGCTGATGGGAATGTAAACTGGTACAACCACTCTGGAAATTAATCTGGCATTTTCTCAGACAATTAGGAATATTGCTTCCTCAAGATCCAGCTATACTACTCCTAGGCATATATCCAAAAAATGCTCAAGTATACAACAAGGATATTTGTTCACCCATTTTTGTAGCACCTTCTTTTGTAATAGCCAGAATCTGGAAACAATATAGATGCCCCTTAGTTGAGGAATGGACACAGAGATTGTAGTACATTTACATAATGTAATTCTACTCAGCAGTTAACAACAAGGAAATCATGAAATTTGCAGGAAAATGGTGGGAACTACAAAAAATCTTCCTGAGTGAAGTATCCCAGAAGCATAAAGACACACATGGTAAATACTCACTTATAAGTGGATATTATAAAATAGGAGAAACATACTAAAATCTGTACACCAAATGAAGCTAAGCAAGAAGGAAGACCCTGGGTAAGATGCTCAATCCTAATTCAGAAAGGCAAACAGGATGGACATCCAAAGTGAAAGAAAACAGGGAATAAAACAGGTGCCTACCCCAGAGGACCTCTGAAAGACTCTATCCAGCAGGGTAACAAAGCAGATGCTGAGACTCATAGCCAAACTTTGGGTAGAGTGCAGAGAATCTTATGAAAGAAGGGGAAGACAGAAAGACCCTGAGGGAACAGGAGCTCCACAAGGAAAGCAATGGAACCAAAAAATCTGGTGCCAGGGTTCTTTCTGAGACTGATATTCCAACCAAGGACCATTCGTGGAGATAATCTAGAACCCCTTCACAGATGTAGCCCATTACAGCTCAGTGTCCAAGTAGGTTCCCTAGTAAGGGAAAAAGAGACCATCTCTGCCATGAACTCAGTGGCTGGCTCTGTGATCACCTCTATCTGAGGGGGAGGTGGCAGCCTCACCAGGCCATAGATTAAGACAATGCAGCTAGTCCTGATTATACTGGATAGGTTAGGCCAGATGAAAGGGTAAGAGGACCTTCCCATCAGTGGATTTAGAGAGGGCTTGGGAGGAGCAGAAGGAAGGTCTGATTGGAGGGCATGAGGTAAGGGAATAAAAAATTGTAATAAATAAAAAAAAATTAAAAAAGAAAGAAAAAAACACCTCAGAGTGCAGCTAGAGAGATGACTCCTTCGGTAAAGTACTTTTCTTGCAAGCATATGGACTTAAGGTAGGAGCACAATGAGAGGACCTGGGTAAATGAGCCTGACTAAACCAACTTTGTGACAGCCTTTATTTTTTTTTTGCTGGGATAGAACAGGCCTGAGTTTTCTTTTCCTCAGAAAAAGAAACTTCAGTTGCAGGGAAAAAAAACAAAAAACAAACAAACAAAAACAAAACAAAACACTAAAACTGGCTTGCTCCAGACAATTGACCCAGTGAGATAAGGTTATTTAGCTACTGGTCTGAGAAGCCCCTAAGCCCTGATCAGAGTCAAGTAACATTCATAGCCACAGGCCATGGCCTGATTGAAGTCATATAGCCTCCATGGGCACCCATCTGTGTGGACAAATTTCATCCAGTTTAGAGAGCCCCCAGGAACTAATCAAGCCCTAGTAATCCCTAGCCAATCATCAGTATTGACACTTGGACCCTGGCTTTTGACCTGTACCAGTCACAATAAAGATGACCCAACGGTCCCTGACATTCCCCCAGTTAAACTTAAGTAGAGTTTGTGTGCTCATCTGGGGGTCAACATTCTGACTGAATGATGATCCCTGCATATTGGATCTCTACAGAATAATTGCATTTTGTTGTTTGCATACTACTCAAGTTCAGAGTCATTCCTTCAGTGTCTTCCAGACCCTAACACCAAGACTTCATGTTACAAATTCAGGCTGGGTCCTCGGACCCCTGCACATATGTGTAGCAAATGTGCAGTTCTTCATGTTAGTCCTCCAACAACTGGAGCAGGGACCCTCTCTTACTCTGAGGGCTGCTTTTAGATCTCTTTCCTGAGCTGGGATGCCTTTTCTGACCTCACTGGGGGAGGACGTGCTTAGTCCTGCTGCACCTTGATGTGCCAGGGCAGGTTTTTACCCATGGGGCAGATCTCCCCCTTCTCTGAGGACAAGAAGAGCAGAGAATGTGGGGGGGGGTGGTGGCCTGGAAAGAGAGGGAAACCTGCAATTGGGATGGTAAGTTAATTAATTAATTAATTAATTAATTAATTAATTAATTAATTGAAAAAATCCAGGCTGTCAGGCCAGTGCTGGGTAGGTGGAGACAGGTAGATCCTTGGAGCCAGGCTAATGGGATTGGTGACCCTCAGATTCCTTGAGACCCTGTCTTACTACTTAAGTGGGAGAATGATGAGGCTATACCTGAAATCTACCTATACACACAAACACAAACACACACACACACACACACACACACACACACACACCATACACACACACATATATGTACTCACATATACACAGGAACATGTGGGCAAGCATACACATTATTCAAAATTATTATTATTTTGGGTTTTATTAAGATAGGGTTTCCCTGTGTATCACTACTTGTCCTGGACTCACTTTTAGATCAGGCTGGCCTCAAACAAAGAGAGATCTGCTTGCCTCTGCCTCCCAAGTGCTAGGATATAAAGCGTGTTCTGCCACCACCTGGCTTCATATTTGCTTTTTAAATAGTTGGAAAATACATTCCTTGTTTCTTGTAAGGCTATTTCAAAATCATCAGGATGTCTTTTTCCTTAATCAGTTTATAAGACTGAAACATTCCCTATAAAAATGTCAGTTATTTTCTGGAGAAAGGTAATATTATAAAAAGGGTCATTTAAAAATTATTTCTGGGGTTGGTAGATTGGCTCAGCAGTAAAGAGCAATGTTCTTCTAGAGGTCCTGAGCTCACTTTCCAGCAACCACATGTGGGTTACCACCATTTACGAAGGAATCTAATGCCCTCTTCTGGCATGCAGTTGTGCATGCAGATAGACCACTCAAACACCAAAACATATATGTACATAAATACATAAATTTAAAAAAATATTTCCTTTGTTTATTGTGATTATAAATACAGAACTTCCCCCTTCCTTTTTCTCCCACCAACTACTACCATAGATCCTTCTTTGCTGTTTTTCAAAGGTGTAGCTTTGTTGGTTTGTTTGTATGTTTGGTGGGTTGGTTGTTTTAAGTAATGTACAGGTAGGAAAACACTGAAAGCAAACAGCTGCTTTGGGAGAAATTCCCTAGTGCACATACTAATCTCGTGTGGAAACATGACTCAAGCTGTTACGTGCACTTGTTGTTCTTGCAAAGGAAGCACCTATATGATGGCTTATAACTTATATGTAACTACAGTTTCAGAGGATCAGTGCTCTCTTCTGCTCCCTTTAGGGAACAGACAGGCAAAACACACATAAATATACCAGGAGTGTGAGAGACAGAGAGACAGAGGCAGAGAGACAGGGAGAGAGAGAGAGAGACAAAGACAGAGATAGAGACAGATAGAAAGAGAGAAACAGAGAAAGAGAGAGAGACAGAGAGTGACTTCCTGTTAATCCCAGCATGAGGAAGGTGAATGTAAGAGGACCAGAAGTTGTAGGGTAACTGGATGCTGGATTCTGATCTCTGAGAGCAGTGTATACTCATGTGCTGTGTATATGTACATGCAGGAAAAAGCCCATACACAATAAGTGTATACAGTTAAATAAATAAAAACAATCATGCATACAAGAGCCTCTAAACTTTAAATACAGTAGTGCTGTTCACACTGCTTCAGATTTTACACATTTCTTTCTAAATGTTCAAGTCTATAAGGGATTATAAGCCTAGAAACTGGAAAATATTATTCCTAAAGTCAGTAGCTCATTCCTGCTGCCTGAAAACTCCCTCAAGACTCTATCAGGTTGGCCCTCCAATGGAATGGAGCCTAGTACTCTGTGTGCACAGGTGCAGGCCTTATTCAGCGAATCATAGAAGTCCTTGTGTGAGACTGGCTTTTCTCAGACTCAAAGCACAAGTGTTGCTCAGAGACTGGGGTGGTGAAGCCGCTTTCACCATTGAGAAGCTGAGAACAGGAAGAGGCGGTTGTGAAGGTGTTCACCTGTGAGATGATCAGTAAGCCATGATCAGATCTGATGAGGTTTGTTGGGCGTTAGTTGAGGCTTGAGGGGACAGAGCATCTGGCACCCAGGAGGCTGCTATGTGAGGAAAATCTGGTAGTGGCTTTTGCTGCTGGGTCCTCTGAGGAAAATCGAGATGGAGTACCTCAACAAAGGCAGAGGACTGCACAGGCAGGGACCTCAGAAGATTGGGAACCCTTGGAGGAACTCCTAGGAGACTAGGAGAGCAGGTGGCAGGACCAGAGTGTGATTGGAGAGGCGGGAGCAGCAAACTGTAGGGGAGGAGCCATTGGGGCCTTGCTACTTTTGTATGGTGTCCCAAATCCTTTTGAAACAAACTAAAGACTCCTCCCTCTTCATTTTCCTCTCTGTGGTGTGTTAGTTCAATATACGCTGTACGGACATTGAAGAGGAGAGTGGCGAAAGAAGAGTGAACAGAAGAAAAAAGAGGAGAGATTGCACGAGATTAATATGTAACCCGGGTTGGATTCTAACCACTGATCCTCCAGGTTCATTTGCACACAAATTGGAATTATAGACCTGCAGCACTGTGTACAGACTTTTTGCCAGTTGTGTTTTTGTAGGATGGGATCTTCCTTTGTAGTTGTCCGGGGCTAGCCTGGGCTGACCTTGAATTTTTCGATACTCAGATGCTTCAACAATTCCTCAGCTTCTCAATTATCAGCCCTTTCTGGGAGGATGGTGATGGTGAGGGTTTGTTGTGAATGGAGAATGGGGTCTTGCCATGAATAGATATTTGACATGTTTGGTATTTTCTGGATAGCACCATGATATTACTTTTAGACTGGGATAGAGCCATACAGACTTGCTGAATTTTCTTTTTTTTTTTTTCTTTCTTTTTTTTTCTTTTTCTTTTTCTTTCTTTCTTTTTCTCTCTTTCTTTCTTTTGTTCTTTCTTTCTTTCTTTTGATCTTTTTGTTTGTTTTGTTTTTGTTTTTGGAGACAGGGTTTCTCTGTGTGTAATCTTGCGTTTCCTGAACTTGCTCTAGATCAGCTTGGCCTTGAGCTCACAGTGATCCTCCTACCTCTGCCTCCCAGACTGATGGGATTATAGAGTGTGCCACTTTGCCAGGTTTGCTCATCTCTTTGGAGGAGGGGAGAATTCACATAGTGAAGGCAGGTCTGTTTTGCCTTTTTAAAATTGAAAACTGACTTTGTTAACTTTCTTTCAAAAGTATACATTTTTTTGGATTTTTTAAAAAAAATTTAACTTTTTTTATTTTTTATTAATTACACTTTATTCATTTTGTATCCCCCCATAACCCCCACCCTCCTCCCCTCCCGATCCCACCCTCCCTCCCCTTTCTGCATGTATGCCCCTCCCCAAGTCCACTGATAGGGGAGGTTCTCCTCTCCTTTCTGATCTTAGTCTATCAGTTATCATCAAAAGTGGCTGCATTGTCCTCTTCTGTAGCCTGATAAGGCTGCTCCCCCCTCAGGTGGAGGTGATCAAAGAGCAGGCCAATCAGATTATGTCAAAGGCAGTCTCTCTTCTCATTACTAGGTAACCCACTTGGACACTGACCTGCCATGGGCTACATCTGTGAAGGGGTTCTAGGTTATCTCCATGAATAGTCCTTGGTTGGAGTGTGAGTCTCTGGGAAGTTCCATGTGTTCAAATTTTCTTGTTCTGTTGCTCTCCTTGTGGAGTTCCTGTCCTCTCCAGCTCTTACTATTTCCCACTTCTTACATAAATTAATTACAGTTTATTCACTTTGTATCCCCCCTGTACCACCCTCCCTTCTTCCCTCCCAATCCCAACCTCCCTCTTCCCCACCTGGCCCTCTCCCAGTCCACTGATGAGGGAGGTCATCCTCCTCTTCCCTCTGATTCTAGTCTATCAGATCTCATCAGGAGTGACTGCATTGTCTTCTTCTGTGGCTTGGTAAGGCTGCTCCCCCTTCGGGGGAGGTGATCAAAGAACAGTCCATTGAGTTCATGTCAGAGACAGTCCCTCTTCCCATTACTATGGAACCCACTTGGACACTGAGCTTTCTTGGGCTACATGTGTATAGCGGTTCCAGGCCATCTCCACGAGTGGTCTTTGGCTGGAGTATCAGTTTCAGAAAAGACCCCAGTGCCCAGAATATTAGGGTCTGTCACTGTCCTTGTGGAACTCCTGTCCTCTCCTGATCTTACTATCTCCCACCACTTCTTTCATAAGATTCCCTGTACTCTGCCCAAAGTTTGGCTATGACTCTCAATATCTGCCTTGATAACCTGCAGGGCAGAGCCTTTCAGAGGCTCTCTGTGGTAGGCTCCTGCCCTGTTCCTTGTTTTCTATCTCCTCTGATATCCATCCTCTGCCTTTCTGAAAGGGGACTGAGCATCATAGCCAGATTCCTCCTTAGTGATTAGCTTCCTTAGGTGTACCTATTTTATGATGTTAATCCTGTACTATATGTCTAGTATTCACTTATGTGTGAGTATATACCCTGTGTGTCTTTCTGCTTCTGGGATACCTCACTCAGGATGCTCTTTTCCAGTTCCCACCATTTACCTGCAAATCTCTTGATCCCCTCCCCTTTTTTTAATCACTGAGTAATATTCCATTATGTAGATATAACACAATTTCTCTATCCATTCCTCAACTGAGAGGCATCTGGGCGGTTTCTGGCTTCTGCAAATGAAGCTGCTACAAACATCGTTGAACAGATGTCCTTGTTGTATACTTGAGTGAATTTTTGGATATATGCCTAGCAGTGGTATAGCTAGATCTTGAGCAAACTCTAATCCTAACTGTCTGAGTAAGCGCAAGATTGATTTCCAGAGTGGTTGAACAAGCTTACATTCCCACCAGCAGAGGAAGAGGGTTCCCCTTTCTCCACATCCTCTCCATCATGTGTTGTCAGCTGAGTTATTCCTCTTAGCCATTCTGATCTGTTTAATGTGAAATCTCAGGGTCATTTTGATTTGCATTTCCCTGATGACTAAGGATGTTGAACATTTCTTTAAGTATTTCTCTGCCATTCGATATTCCTCTATTGAGAATTCTCTGTTTTGCTCTGTGCCCCATATTTTAATTGGATTAATTGATTTGCTGCTGTTTAACTTCTTGAGTTCTTTATATGTACTGGATATTAGCCCTCTGTCAGATAGAGAGGTGGTGAAGATTCTTTCCCAATTTGTCGGCAGTTGTTCTGTTTTGATGACAGTGTCTTTTGCTTTACAGAAGCTTCTCAATTTCATGAGGTCCCATTTATTGATTGTTGCTCTTAGAGCCTGTGCTGTTTTTTGTTCAGTTCAGGAAGTTGTTTCATGTGTCAATGAGTTCAAGCCTCTTCCCCACTTTTTCTTCTAACTGATTTAATGTGTTTGGTTTTATGTTGAGGTCTTTGATTCACTTGGACTTTAGTTTCGTGCAGGGTGATAAGTGTGGATCTATTTGCATTTTTCTACATGTAGACATCCAGGTAAAACAACACCATTTGTGAAAGATGCTGTCTTTTTTCCATTGAATGGTTTTGGCATCTTTGTCCATAAATAAGGTGTCCATAAGTGTGTGGGCTTATTTCCGGGTCTTCTATTCAATTTCATTGATCCACCATTCTGTTTCTATGCCATTACCATGCAGTTTTTATAACTGTTGCTCTATAATACACCTTGAGATCTGGGATGGAGATACCTCCAGATCATCTTTTATTGTAGAGGATTGTTTTTGCCATTCTGGGTTTCTTGTTATTCCATATGAAGTTGAGAATGTTTCTAGGTCTGTAAAGAATTGTGTTGGCAATTTGATGGGAATTGCATTGAATCTGTAGATTGCTTTTGGTAAGATGGCCATTTTTACTATGTTAATCCTGCCCAGCCATGAGCCTGGGAGATCTTTCCATCTTCTGATATCTTCTTTTAATTTTTTTTTCAGTGTCTTAAATTTTTTTTTCATACAAATCTTTGACTTGCTTGGTTAGGGTCACATCAAGTTACTTTATGTCTTTTGTGGCTAATGTGAAGGGTGTTGTTTCCCTAATTTCTTTCTCAGCCCCTTTGTCTCTTGTATACAGGAGGGCTACTGATTATTTTAGTTAATTTTGTATTATGTCACTTTGCTGAGATTGTTTAACAGCTGTAGGAGTTCCCTGGTAGAATTTTTCGGGTCACTCAGGTATATATCATCTGAAAATAGTGATTCTTTGACTTCTTCCTTTCTGATTTGTATCCCCTAATCTTCTTCAGTTATCTTATGGATATAGCAAGGACTTCCAGAACTATGTTAAAGAGATTTGGAGAGATTGGGCAGCCTTGCCTTCTACCTAATTTCAGTGGGATTACTTTAAATTTCTCTCCTTTTAGTTTGATATTGACTATAGGTTTGCTGTTTTTGCCTTTATTGTATTTAGGTATGTCCCTGATCTCTCTAAGTCTTTAAACAGGAATTTGTGTTGGATTTTGTCAAATGATTTTCAGCATCTAAGGAGATTATCATGTGTTTTTTTTTTCTTTCAGTTTGTTAATATGGTGGGTCACATTGATGGATTTCTGTATATTGAACCACTGCTGCATACCTGGGATAAAGCCTATTTGGTCATAATGGATGATATCTTTGATCTGTTCTTGTATTTGGTTTGCAAGTATTTTTGCAGCAATGTTCATAAGGGAGATTGGCCTGAAATTCTCTTTCTTTTTTTGGATCTTTTTGAGGTTTAGGTGCCAATGTGACTGTGGTTTCATAGAATGAGTTTGGTAGTGTTCCTTCTGTTTCTGCTTTATGAAATAGTTTGAAGAGAACTGGAATTAGCTCTTTGAAAGTTTGGTAGAATTCTGTGCTGAAACCATCTGGTCCTGTTTTTGTTTGTTTGTTTGTTTGTTTTGATGGGAGACTTTTGATGACAGTTTCTATTTCCTTAAAGAATATAGTACTTTTTATCTGATTTACCTGGTTTTGATTCAACTTTGCTAAGTGGATTCAATCAAGAAAATTTTCCATTTCATTTAGATTTTCAAATTCTGTGGCATACAGACTTTGAAATAAGTCCTAATGATTTTTTGGATTTCCTCAGTGTCTGTTTTTAAGTCCCACTTTTCATTTCTGATTTTGTTAATTTTGATAGGGTCTCTCTGCCTTTTAGTTAGTTTGGCTAAGGGTTTGTCTATCTTGTTTATTTTTCAAAAGAACCAGTTCTTGGTTTCATTGATTCTTTAAATTGTTTTATTTGTTTCTAATTTATTCTTTTCAGACCTGAGTTTGATTATTTCCAACCCTCTACTCCTTTTTGATGTGTCTGATTCTTTTTTTTTTCCCTAGGGCTTTTAAGTGAGCCATTAAGTTGCTTGAATGAGATATCCCAAATTTCTTCTTGAAGGCACTAAGTGCTATGAATTTTCCTCTTAGCACTGCTTTCATTATACTCCCATAATTTTGGGTATGTTGGGTCTTCGTTTTCAATGAATTCTAGGAAGACTTAAATTTCTTTCTTTATTTATTCCCTGACCCAGCTTTCATTTAGAAGTGAGTTGTTCAGTTTCCATGTGTGTGTAGGCTTTTTACTTTTTCTGTTGTTGTTGAAATCCAGCTTTATTCCATGGTGATAAGATAGGATACAAGGGATTCTTTGAATCTTCTTATATCTTTTGAGGCTTGCTTTGTGACCAACAATATGGTCTATTCTGGAGAAGTTTCTATGAGGTGCTGAGAAGAAGGTAAATTCTTTTGTGTTTGGGTGAAAGGCTCTGTAGATTTCTGTTAGGTCCATTTGATTCATGACCTCTGTTAGAGACATTGTTTTTGTGTTTAATTTCTGTTTTGTTGACTGTCCTTTGTTGAGAGTGGAGTGTTGAAGTTTCCCACTATTAATGTGTGGGAATCTATGTGTGGTTTAAGTTTTATTAGTTTTTCTTTTACAAATGTGGGTGCCCTTGTATTTGGGGCATAGATGTTCAGGATTGTGATGTCTTCCTGGTGGGATTTTCCCTTGATGAGTATGAAGTGTCCTTCCCCATCTCTTTTTATTGATTTTTGTTGAAAGTCTATTTTATCAGATAGTAGAATGGGTACTCCTGCTTGCTTCTATAGTCCATTTGCTTGGAAAACTGTCTTAAAGCCCTTTACCCTCAGGTAATTTTTATCTTTGTGACTTGGGTTTGTTTCTTGTATGCAACAGATTTTTGGTTCTTGTTTACACATCCATTCTCTTAGTTCTGTCTTTTTATTGGAGAATTGAGTCCATTGATATTAAGAGAGATTAATGACCAGTGCCTGTTAGAACCTTTGATTTTGATGTTGGCTTTGGTGGTAAGTTTGTGTGCTTTTTTTACTTTTGTTTTGTTGTAGTGAGTTTAACTATTTCCTGTGTTTTGATGAAAGTAGTTTGTTTTCTTGGGTTGTATTTTTCCTTCTAGTGCCTTCGTAACACTGGATTTGTGTGTAGGTATTTTTGAAATTTGTTTTTGTCATTGAATATCTTGTATTCTCTGTCTATGATGACTAAGAGTTTTGCTGGGTATAGTAGCCTGGGCTGACAACTGTGTTCTGTTATGGTCTGCATGATATCTGCTTAGGCCCTTCTGGCTTTCATAGTCTCTATTGAGAAGTCAGGTGTGATTCTCATGGGTTTGCCATTATATGTTACTTGGCTTTTTCCCTTGCAGCTTTTAATATTTTTTTCTTTGTTCTATGTACTTACTGTTTTGATTATTTTGTGGCAGGAAGTTTTTCTTTTCTGGTCTCATTTATTGGGTGTTCTTTAGGCCTCTTGTATTCTTACAGGCCTCTCCTTTAAGTTAGGGAAATTTTCTTCAATGATTTTGTTGAAAATATTTTCTGGGCCTTGGAGGAGGGAGTCTTCTTTTTCTTCTATTCCTATTATTCTTAGGTTTTGGCTTTTCATGGTTTTTTTGGATTTCTTTGTTGGGCTGTGTCAGGAATTTTTTTTAGATTTAACATTTTCATTGATGGATACATTGATTTATTCCATTGTATTTTCCATACCTAAGATTTTTTTCTTCCATCTCTTGTAGTCTATTGGTTATGCTTACCTCTGTAGTTTCTCTTTCCTTCCCTAAGTTTTTTCTCTCCACAATATCCTCCATTTAATTTTTCCAATTGTATCTTCAGATCTTGAACCGTTTTTTTTTAATTCCTTCACCTGTTTGACTGTATTTTCCTCTATTTCCTTCAATTCCTTCAGCTGTTTGTTTGAACAATCCTCTGTTTTTTTGTTTGTTTCTTTATTTCTTTCTTTCAGGGATTTAAGTATTTCCTCTCTATTGCCAACAAATTGTTTGGCTGCAACTTCTTGTATTTCTTTAGAGAGGGCCATGATTGGTGTGTTTTTATCTTCCTTCATTTCTTTACAGATGGCCATAATCTGTTTGACTTTATCTTCCTCTAGTTCTTTACGCATTTTATCTGTTTCTTCTATCATCCTCTTGATAAGCATAGCTGTTAGGTCATCTTCTTGAATTTCAATTAGGCTGGGGTGTCCAGGGCTGCTTGTCCCTGGATAACTGGCTTCTGGAGTTGCCATATTGCTCTGTCTTTTGTTGGTTGAGCTTTTACTCTGACCTCTAACCATTGGGCTATCTTAGGTGTTGGGTGTTAGTTTCTGGTGGTTTGTGGAATCCTGTGGTGGAGAGAATCCCCTTGGCAGGAAGATGACTTTTCCTGAAGGAAGCCTCCTCAGCGTTTTGGTATGGTCACTGAATGGCCAGTGTTTTTCAGAAATTGCCACAGCTCACCTCAGGCGTACAAACCTGAGTGGTAACTGTGGTCCTTGTTACTCAAGAGGGCTCTCCTCTCTCCCGGAGAATTCCTGGAGACAGCTGCCCTGTTTCTGGGTTTCTTGCTGTAAATTTAGTGAGCTGCTACTGTAACGTGGGTGGCCTGTGGTTTGGTCACTTTTAATCAGGGATAACTGGTTGCCCCTTGGAGCAATATCTGGGATTTGATCCCCGGGATCCCAGGCTTCTGTAGGTCTGATGTTGGGGCTCTGTGCCCCAGTATCCAATCTGTAGTCAGTGGCAGGGGAGCTCTGCTCTCATGCATGCATCTGGAGGCTAGAATCAGGATCCTGTGGATAGCCAGAAACTTTTCTGGAGCTAGGTGTCCTGAGGTAGGGCCAGATGTTTCCCTCACCATGTGGTTTCCACCCAACAAGAAGGCCCAGTCTATGGGTTTTGGGATGTCACATAGAGGGCTCAGGTGCTAGGAGGTGGTAGCTACAAGGTGGTGACCTCACAGGAACCTGAGACCTTTTCCTCAGAACTTTGCCATATGTGCTGGTGGGTGGTGGTGTGGTTTCACTGAATGCTTTAAGCTATATCCCTCCCTGTGTGGTTTTCTCCTAACAGGGACTCCCAGTATCTGATGCCCTGGGGTGCACAGTTCTGTCTGTGATGGATAGTCGGGCACTGCAGTTCTCTGGGATGGTGGTGTGTGCCCACTGGTCTGAGGAACCTTTTCCAGGGATAGACTGGGTGACCACAAGTCAGTCCCCTTTTGCTTCTTTCCATGTGGGTTTTTTTTCCCCAACAGGCAAACCCAGTCTCTGAAGCCCTGGGGCACACAGTTCTGTTTGTGAAGGAGAGTCAGGCACATAGCAAGTCTCTGTGCTGGCGGCTGGAGCTCCACTCAGGGCTGGCAGGGCATGCCCACTGGTCTACAGGACATTTGAAGGGATTTACTGGGTGACCTGAGGTCAGTCCCATTTCCTTCCTTCCCTGTGGGTTTTTCTCGGGATGGGGAGTCTCAGTCTCTGTTGTTTTCGTGCCCACCTTTCAACCTGGGAAGGTGATCAGGACATGCTGGCATTTGACTCTGGTCTGGCAACCTAGTGCCTGTGGGATCAGGGATATCTTCCTGGTTCTGGCTGGGTGAACTAAGAGTGGACCTGACTGATTCCCACACCATGGAGTTTCCTCTCACCTGGGAAACACGATCACTGTTGTTTTAGTGCCCAGAGTTCAGTCTCTTGGTCATTGTGCTGACATTGCTGTCCTGCTCCTCACATGCAGTATCCTCCTGGCTTTGCCATCTTGGATCCTCGATTATACATTTAAAAAAAAATTCAGAGAGGGACATGTTAATTGCAATTCATGGACAAAATGGAGAGAGAAAATGGCTATATATGTCACATTTCATGAATATGTATATGAAGTTCTCAATGATAAAGAAAAATTACTAAAAAATAAATGTAAAAAGGAGAAAATCTGTTGGTATAATGTTCTTTTGGAATGTATACACCTTACCCTCATTCATTCAAATGGTGATTTCTCTCCCCCCACTACCTGGTTTCAATCAGGACATTGCATTGTGGTATTTATTTTTAGATCACCTGTCTCAAGCTTTTGTAAACATGCCACCATTTGTTCTCTAATTTGATAATTCAAACAACCAGCCACAATGTTGAGCAATGGAGAGGATAGGGTGGGACATCCTGGTTCAGAGTGGGAGGAGAGGAAGGAAGCAGAAGGAGAAGAAGAAGTAGAAGGGAGAGGGGAGGTGCCAGAGGGGGGAAGGAGTAAGAGGGAGAAGAGGCACAGAAGCTGCAGGAGAAGCTGCTGGAGAGTTCTTGGAATGATATGGAGAAATGAACGGGACCTAAGATATCACTAAAAGCAAGTATAATGGGTGAATCTGAATGGTGGGAAAGTATGCAGGCTTGGAGTTTTAGCATAGAGTAACTATTGCCCAGCATTGTGTTCTAGGTTAATTAAATAAATCATAGTCTCTGTGTGGTGATTTGGTTATTCAGCTCTTTAGGATAGTAAATATTAATACACAATACAACAGAAAATTATTAATTTTTCATTCAACTAAGATAATTATCTGATTCTCTTACATATTAAATTTAGATATTTAAGTGATACATTTGGATTCAGATGACTTGAAAGATTTTTTCTTTATTTATTTAACTAAGTGTTAAGGGATAGAAGAAGGAATCTTGGAGATAGGATGGTACCAAAGGAGGAGCAATTAGTACTTTTTGACTTTAATGACAAAGATGTTAAGAGTGTTCCAGAGATGGCTCTTCCTAAAGATTCAGCATATCCAGTGTTGGGCATTGATTGTAGCCTGTAGTTCATTTGATTTTTTTAAGCAATCACCTCAAATGGAAGAAAAGTTTGTCAAAGGTTCCCATATACTTCGTTTCAAAATTTATCTGTATATTCCTGTACCAGAGTTTTGACAATGCATATAGTTTCTCTTGACATTGTAGTCCTAGTATGTTGAGAAATAGTTAATAACTTACTATGATTTTAGCTCAGGAACACATGAATAATGTTCCTATAACACACTGGCAAATTGGGAATTGATTTCATGAAACCTGCAAAGAAATTATTTCGTTTCTATGGATGCTTCAAAAACTTACAATGTCAAAACTTTCAGAGAAAAGCAAAACAAGATATTACTATATAATATAATATAATATAATATAATATAATATAATATAATATAATATAATATAATATAATATAATATATAAAATATAACATAATTAATTTCAAATGTTTTTATTTTTATTTTTTTTTTGTCAATACAGAAAAGAGCCCAGTATTTAACAAGGATAAGTAGAAACGGCCTCTTGCAGAAGCAGATGAAGATATGTGGTAATGTTTTCAAATAATTCATTTTGCCTCTTTAATAGAATTCTTCAAAAGAAGTACCTGTAGATCCCTTCACTAGAGAGGTGGATGAAGGAAAATCAGGGATTTAAGGTCATCTTCAAGTATATAGCTAGTTTAAGCCTGGGATCCTTGAGTAATTGCAACCACAAACACATAATAACTTTGACCACCTGGCACTTGCATAAGATCTTCACACACACACACACACACACAGGAAAAAAAAAAACATAAAAATGAGGGGACCAGTTGGGCAGAAGGGAGTTCTAAACAAGAGTGGGAGAGGGATAAAGAATGTAATTGGGGTAAACATGTATGAATTGTCCAAAAATTTAAAAAGGTGTACCTTGGTTGTCTAACAAATATGTTATATGTTATATTGCATATGACATTTTTCCAAGCTGAATATCATATATTATAAATAATTAAAATGACTTTCTGTGTAAAGTTCTGTGTGTGCTAGGCAAATGCCCTGCCACTGAGATATACTTCCAGCTTTAATTTTTATTGTAATTTCTTCACAGAATTGAGATGCACAGCATGTTGGATAAATTTGTAGTTAGGTTTTGGACATATTCTTGTTAACAGACCATTGTTTAAAACATATATTAATTTTGATAAAACAAAATGTTTATCAGTGTTCTATATAACTGTCATTTAGTGATTTTTTAACTCAGGATTTTACATAATTATTGTGATTTTAAAATATAAATTTTTCTAATTAGAATTTTCCACCATGATAAACAAAAGCAAAAGGATGTTTTTAAGACCTGTGAGAGCCAAATAGAATTTTAGAAGACAAAAAAAAAAAAAAAAAAAAAACAGAAGGGAAAAGATTTGCAATTCTTTCTATTCACAGACAAGTGTTTCAGTGCATCAGCTTTTCATTCTCAAAAATTATCTCATAAGGACTCTTTCTTTCTCTACAGAAGAGAGCATATGATAAGATGTATTTTCTTTTCAATCATGTGTGTCTGTGAGAGTGGAGTGGTGTGTATGTGCGCACTAAAACTAAATTGTGTTAGGGAAACACCTGTAGTTTAAATGTTGGGTTTATCAGTTGTATAAACTATTTATATAGTCTCTTTTGTTGATTTCTTTGTTAATTTTTTGTATTGCTTGCTTTTTTTTTTGAGAGATGGTCTTACTGTACAGTTCTATTTGACCAATAACTTGGTATGAAGTCCAGTTTAGGGTTAAACTGTAGATCTCCTGTCTTAGCTTCCTGGGTCCTAGAATTTTAGGCATGAGCCACTCATACCCAGTTTGGTAAACAGTGTTCTTTTTAAAAGGCTTAATAATAATTCGTTCAATTACAGGATTTATTGATATCATGAAGTTTTACCAGAGAGATTTTTCTCTATTTGGTACTAACAAAGAATTTGTTTTCTAATCTGTTCATAAATTTAAGATCAATTGATACTAGAATTAGAAATAGCACAGATTCATTCCAGTTACTGAAGAGTTGCTATTTATGGTTAAAAAAAATGTTCACCAAACATGATTTGAAGTACTGAATTTTTGTGCACTGTTCTATGTATTACTAAAAATCCCCTATAAAAGAGCCATGAAATTGTTTTAAATTACTTTTAAATTATCTCCATATTTACATGAGTCATTTTTTTTTTCATTTTTAATGGTGTGTGGATTATGCAGTTGTGCCCCCGTTTGAAGAAATGTGTGGGTACATATGACAGGCAGAGGTTGAAACTGAAATGCCTTCCTCAAACAATGCATATGTGTATGCATATGTGTGCCTGCCTCAGTGTGTGTGTGTGTGTGTGTGTGTGTGTGTTTTGCCTGTATGAATTTACTTATGCATGGCATGATTTCTTTGAGTCCTTGAAAGGCTGAAGAGGGCATTGGATCCTTTGGAAATAGAGGTACAGATGGTTGTGAGGCACCATGTGGATGCTGGGAATTGAACTGGGTCCTCTGGAAGAGCCATCAATGTTCTTAACCACTGGGAAATCTCTCCAGGTCCTCCAATTTACTTTTTTAAACAGGATCTCTCTGCATCTGTTGCTCATTTTTCAGGGAGACTAAACAGCCAAGGAGGCCTAGGGATCTACCTATCTCTACCCCTATGTGCTGTGGTTAAAGACAAACATCACACCTTGCTCTTATGTGAGTGAGAATTCAAACTCAGGGCCTCAGCAGGGCATAGTGACATTTGTCTGTAATCCTAGCACTCTGGGAGGCAGAGGTAAGCAGAACTCTGTTAGTTCAAGGCCAAGCACATGACCCAAGAAGCAAGCAGGAATATCCATTCTACTATCTAATAAAATAGATTTTCAACCCAAATTAATCAAAAGATATAAAGAGTGGCACTTCATACTCATGAAGGGAAAAAATCCACCAGGAAGATGTCACAATCTGAACATCTATGCCCCAAATGCAAGGGCACCCACATTTGTAAAAGAAACTTTAATAAACATTAAGCCACAGATAGACCCCCAAACATTAATAGTGGGAGACTTCAACACCTCACTCTTAACAAAGGACTGTTCAACAAAACAGAAATTAAACAAAGAAACAATAACTCTGACAGAGGTCTTGAATCAAATGGACCTCACAGACATCTACAGAATCTTTCACCCAAACAAAAAAAAAAGAATTTACCTTCTTCTCAGCACCTCATGGAACCTTCTCCAAAATAGACCATATAGTTGGTCACAAAGCAAGCATCAAAAAATAAAAGATTGAAATAATCCCTTGTATCCTATCTGATCACCATGGACAAAAGCTGGAACTAAATGACAAAAATAACAAAAGGCCTACAAACACATGGAAACTGAACAACTTGCTACTTACTCAATGACAGCTGGGTCAGAGAAGAAATAAAGAAAGAAATTAAAGTCTTCCTAGAATTCAATGAAAATGAAGGCACAACATACCCAAACTTATGAGACATAATGAAAGCAGTGATAAGAGGAAAGTTCATAGCACTAAGTGCCTTCAAGAAGAAATTCAAAACATCTCATGCAAGCAACTAAATGGCTCACTTAAAAGCCCTAGAAAAAAAAAGAAGCAGACACAGCAAAGAGGTGAGGAAATAATGATGAATGGAAATAATCAAATTCAGGGCTGAAATCAATCAATTAGAAACAAATAGAACAATTCAAAGAATCAATGAAACCAAGAGCTGGATCTTTAAGAAAATCAACAAGATAGACAAACCCTTAGCCAAACTAACTAAAAAGCAGAGAGAAACTATTCAAATCAACAATATAAGAAACGAAAAGGTGGATATAACCACAGACACTGAAGAAATCCCAACAATAATTAGGTCTTACTTCCAAAGTCTATATGCCTCAAAATTTGAAAATCTGAATGAAATGGACAATTTTCTGAGTGATTCTACGTGCCAAAGCTCAATCAGGACCAGATAAACCAAGTAAATATTACTATATCCTCTAAGGAAATAGAAGCTGTCATCAAAAGTCTACCAAAAAAAAACAAAAAAACAAAAACAAAACAAAACAAAACAAAACAAAAAAAAAAACAGGAAAAAAAAAAAAAAAAAACAGGGCCAGATGGTTTCAGCACAGAATTATACCAGACCTTCAAAGAAAAGCTATTACCAATACTCTTAAAACAATTCCACAAAATAGAAAGAGAAGGAACACTACTGAATGCATTCCATCAAGCCACAGTCACCTTGATAACTAAACCTCACAAAGACCCAACAAAGAAAGAGAATTTCAGGCTAATCTCCCACATGAACATCATTGCAAAAATACTCAACAAAATACTTGCAAACAGAATCCAAGAAAACATCAAAGATATCATCAACTGCGACCAAGTAGGCTTCATCCCAGGCATGCAGGGGTGGTTCAGTATATGGAAATCCATCAATGTTATCCTCCACATAAACAAACTGAAGGAGAAAAACCACATGATCATCTCCTTAGATGTTGAAAAGGCATTTGACAAAATCCAACATCCATTCATGTTTATAGTCTTGGAGAGATTATGGATACATGGCACATATCTGAACATAATAAAGGCAATATACAGCAAGCCTATAGCCAATATCAAACTCAATGGAGAGAAACTTAAATCATTCCCACTGAAATCAGGGTCAAGGCAAGGCTGTCCAATCTCCATATCTCTTTAACATTCTTCTTGAAGTCCTTGCTAGAGCAATAAGACAATTAAAGGAGATCAAGGGGATACAAATTGGAAAGGAAGAAGTAAAAGTATCTCTGTTTGCAGATGATATGATAGTATAAGTGAGTGACACAAAAAATTCTACCACGGAACTCCTACAGCTGATGAACACCTTCAGCAAAGTGGTTGGATACAAAATTAACTAAAAAAAAAAAAAATCACTAGCTCTCCTATATACAAAAGACAAAAGTGCCTAGAAAGAAATTAGTAAAACAAAACCCTTCCCAATAGCCACAAAGGACATAAAGTAAATTGGTGTGAACCTAACCAAGCAAGTCAAAGACTTGTATGAAAAAAATTTCCAGTCTCTGAAGAAAGAATTAGCAGAAGATATCAGAAGATGGAGAGATGTCCCATGCTCATGGCTTGGCAGGATTAACATAGTAAAAATGGCCATCTTACCAAAAGCAATCTACAAATTCAGTGCAATTCTCAGCAAATTACCAACACAATTCTTTACAGGCATTGAAAGAAAAATTCTCACCATCATATGGAACAACAAGAAACCCAGAATTGCTAAAATAATTTTCTAGAGTAAAAGATCTTCAGGAGGTATCTCCATCCCTGATCTCAAGCTGTACTATACAGCAACAATACTAAAAACTTCATGGTACTGGAATAGAAACAGACTGGTGGATCAATAGACTTGAACAGAAGATCCTGACATAAATCCACACACTTATGGGACACTTGAATTTTGACAAAGATGCCAAAACCATTCAATGAAATAAAGAGAGCATCTTCAACAAATGGTGCTGGTCTAACTGGATGTCTACATGTAGAAAAATGCATATAGATCCATACTTATCACCCTGCACAAAACTAAAGTCCAAGTGGATCAAAGACCTCAACATAAAACCAAAAACATTGAATCAGTTAGAAGAAAAAGTCGGAAGAGCCTTGAACACATTGGCACAGGAGACAACTTCCTGAACAAAACACCAACAGCACAGGCTCTAAGAACAACAATCAATAAATGGGACCTCATGAAATTGAAAAGCTTCTGTAAAGCAAAGGACACTGTCATCAGAACAAAACGACAGCCTACAGATTAGGAAACGATCTTCACCAACCCTCTATCTGACAGAGGGCTAATATCCAGTATATAGAAAGAAATAAAGAAGTTAAACAGCAAAAAATCAAGTAATCCAATTAAAAGTGGAGTATAGAGCTAAACAGGGAATTCTCAATAGAGGAATATCAAATGACAGAGAATCACTTAAAGAAATGCACAACCTCATTAGCCATCAGGGAAATGCAAATCAAAACGACCCTAAGATTTCACTTTACACCCATCAGAATGACTAAGATCAAAAACTTAAGAGACAACACATGCTGGAGAGGTTGTGGAGAAAGGGGAACCCTCCTTCGCTGCTGGTGGGAATGTATACTTTTACAACCACTCTGGAAAGCAATCTGGAGCTTTCTCAGACAACTAGGAATACTACTTCCTCAAGATCCAGCTGTACCACACCTAGACATATACCCAAAAGAGTCTGAAGTACATAATAAGGACATTTGCTCAACCATGTTTGTAACACCCTTATTTGTAATAGCCAGAAGCTGGAAACAGCCCAGATGCAGTTCAGTGGACGAATGGATGCACAAATTGTGGTATATCTACACAATGGAATATTACTCAGCAATAAAAAACAAGGAAATCATGAAATTTACAGGTAAGTGGTGGGATCTGGAAAAGATCATCCTGAGTGAGCTATCTCAGAAGCAGAAAGATGCACACGGTATATACTCACTCATATAGACATTTAATATAGGATAAACCCACTGAAATCTGTACACCTAAAGAAACTAATCAAGAGGGAGAACTCTTGCTAAAATGCTCAATTCCTATCCAGAAGGCAAAGAAGATGGACATCAGAAAAAGGAGAAAAGGGAACAAGTCAGGAACCTGACACAGAGGACGTCTGAAAGGCTCTGCCCTGCAGACTATCAATGCAGATGCTGAGATTTATGGGCAACTTTTTGGCAGAGTGCAGGGAATCTTAAGGAAAGATGTGGGAAACAGTAAGTTCTGGAGAGGACAGGAACTTCACAAGGAGAGCAACAGAACCAAAAAATTTGAATAGCGGGATCTTTCCTGAGACTGATACTCCAACCAAGGACTATGCATGGAGATAACCTAAGACCCCTGCACAGATGTAGCCCATGGCAGTTCAGTATCCAAGTGGGTTCCATTGTAATAGCAATTGGGACTGTCTCTGACATGAACTAATAGGCCTGCTCTTTAATTACCTCCCCCTGAGTGGGAAGCAGCATTATCAGGCCACAGAGGAAGACAATGCAGCCACTGCTGATGAGACCTAATTGACATAGGATCAGAAGGAAGGAAAAGAAGACCTCCCCCATCAGTGGACTTGGGGAGGGACATGCATGCAGAGGCTGGAGGAAGGGAGGGATTGGGACAGGAAGGGGGAGGGAACCACAGGGGGGATACAAAGTGAATAAAGTGTAATTAATTAAGAATAAAAAAACACCAAAAAATAAATAAGAAATAATTAAAAAATAAAATGGCAAAATTTTCCTTAAAAAAAAAAATAAAAAGAAATAACTAAAACAAAGCCAAAACAAACAACAAACTCAGTCCCCAATGTCTAGAACAGGCATTTTAAACACCAAGCCATCTCAAAAGACCAAAGCTAGTTTTTCATGTATGGTCTTTTGCTTTTTTATGAAAAATATATTTAAAATTATTATTGAACCTCTTTTAGATATATTTGATATAAAAATGGCTTGGATAATTTGGTTTGTTTTTTTTTTGAGAACAGGTTTCTCTGTGTATAGCCCTGGCTGTCCTGTACTTGCACTGTAGTATCTCCTGAACTTGCCTCTCAAATGCTGGAATTAAAGGCATGTACCAACACTGCCTGGCTATTGGACTGTAATTTTTAAAGAGTATTTTTTTTTTGTATTTTAAAGCTTGATTTCTAAGGTTGCATGAGTTCTAAATTTGTACTTCTAGGATCATTTCTATGGTGAAAGTTTGACTTCTAATCACAGTCTGTGAGTTCACTGTATCATTTCACTTGGACAGTATTATTTTAATTTTTATATATTTATTTGTTACAATTTATTCACTTTGTATCTTTTCTACAGCCACCTCACTCCTGTACTCTTAATCACACCCTCCCTCCCTCTTCTCCTCCTATCCCCTTTTCCTAGTCCCCTGATAGAGGAAGTCATCCTCCCCTTCTATGTGACCTTAGCCTATCAGGTCTCATCAAGGCTGGCTGCATCATCTTCCTGAAATATTTCTCTTTTAGCAAACTGTTGGTGAAGCACTTAGAGTTCATCCTTGCCTCTTTGCTTTCCTCCTGAGTTCTTTATCATAGTGTCTCAATTTTAAAATTATATTCAATTAAGAAAATCAGAACTGAGGGGAGGTTGGAAATTTTTCATCCAAAATATATTGGTCCAAAAATATTTCAGATATCAGAATTTTGTCTGTTTTACTTTATTTGCATTACCTTTGATGGTTGTACATCCTTACTCTGAAAATGCAAAATTCTAAGTACTGTAAAATATGAAACTTTGGTATATTGTTTTGTTTTGTTTTTTAGTTACAATTTGTTAACTCTGTGTCCCAGCTGTATCCCGCTCCCTCATTCCCTCCCCCTTCCCAACTCCCTCCCTGGTTGTTTGGTTGGTTTGATTTGGTTTTTCAAGTCTAGGTTTCTCTCTGTATCCCTGGCTGCAGTTTAGAAAATATCTTGTGTATTGCATGGATGCATATACTGTTAATTACAAAATCCCATGGTCTATAAATAGTTAGAATAGAAGGTGAGACGTATGGCAGGGAGAAAAAATTCTGGGATAGAGCCAGGTGAAGGATATTTGTCCAGCAAGATGTGAGGAGGATGGATGCATGGTATCTGAGCACAGGTAACAAGCCATGTATCAAAATGTAGATTAGTAAAAAAGGTGACATTAAATTATGAGATATTCAGAGAAGAGTCTATCTGCATGTCCTATGATTTTGTAAATAAATATTTTCAGTCTCATGAATCATCTTTTTCAGGAGCTTAAGGCCAGGAGGAAAAACCACTTCAACACTGGAAGTCACTCTCCAAACCAGGCTGCCTCAAACTCACAGAGATCCCCCTGCCTCTGCCTACTGTGACATGTGCCACTACCAGCTAGGAAACATATAAAACTTTTTATACACCATCTTAATATTATATTTAAATTTAATCTTTAAGTATCATTGATATTCTTTAATAATCTTTACCCATATTTATAATTACTGAATATTTTAAAACAGTGGAAATTCTTTTTAAATATTAACCTTTATATAGATGACATTAATAATTCTCTTCCTGAGAAGAGAAGAAAAATATAAATATACTCTGAAAAAATTTCCAAAGAGATTGGCTACAAGATGAAACAAGTGTGGGAAAGCAAACAAAAGCAAATGTAAGTTTTTTGGTATTTTTAGAGTCATTTTTTTTTCTTTTTTTAAATTTTATTGTTTTCTTATCAGTTACATTTTATTAACTCTGTATCCCAGCCATGTCCCGATCAATCCCTCATTCCCTCCCAGTCCCTCCCTCCCTCCCTCATCTCCACCATGCCCCTTGCCAAATCCACTGATAGGGGGGACCTCCTCCCCATTCATCCGATCCTGTTTTATCAGGTATCTTCAGGACTGGCTGCAAAGCTCTCCTCTGTGGCCTAACAGGACTGCTCCTCCCTTGGGGGGTGGGGAGGTCAAAGAGCCAGTCATTGAGTTCCTGTTAGAAATAGTCCTTGTTCCCCTCACTATGGGAAACCAATTGGTTACTGAGCTACCACAGGCTACATCTGAGTAGAGGATCTAGGTTACATTCATACATGGTCCTTGGTTGCATGTCAGTCTCGGAAAAGACCCTGTGCCCAGATATGTTTGGTCCTTGTGGAGCTCCTATCCTTTCCTCATCAGACTAACTCCCTTTCTTTCTTATGATTCCCTGTACTCTGCCGAAGGTTTTGGTCATGAGTCTTTGCTTCAAAAACACTGCTAGTTAGAGTTTTTCAAATGCGCTCAGTAGACTCCTGTCAATGTTTAGTGCGCATCCCATCTGTCTTTCAAAACGAGGATTGATAATCTTACCCCATGTCCACTCTCTTGATTATCTTTTTAAGGTGTACAGATTTCATTATGTTTATCATATCTTATAGGTCTATATAAGTGAGTATATACCGTGTTTGTCTTTCTCCTTCTGGGATATTTCACTCAGGATGATCTTTTCTAGGTCCCACCATTTGCCTGCAAATTTCATGATTTCCTCCTTTTTAATTGCGGAGTAGTATTCCATTGTGTAAAAATACCACAATTTCTGTACCCATTCCTCTGTTGATGGACATCTGGGTTGTTTCCAGGTTCTGGCTATTACAAATAAAGCTGCTATAAACATGGTTGAGCAAATATCTCTTTTGTGTACTTGAGCAAACTTTGGGTATATACCTAGCAGTGGTATAGCTGGGTCTTGAGGAAGCACTATTCCTAATTGTCTCAGAAAGCACCAGATAGATTTCCAGAGTGGTTGTGCCAGTTTACATTCCCACCAGCAGTGGAGGAGGGTTCCCCTTTCTCCACAACCTCTCCAGCATGTGTTGTCCCTTGAGTTTTTCATTTTGGCCATTCTGATGGGTGTAAGGTGATATCTCAGGGTCGTTTTGATTTGCATTTCCCTGATGGCTAATGAGGATGAGCATTTCTTTAAGTGTTTCTCTGCCATTCGATATTCCTCTGTCGAGAATTCTCTGTTTAGCTCTGTTCCCCATTTTTTAATTGGATTACTTGGTTTGCTGCTTTTCAGCTTCCTTAGTTCTTTGTATATACTCGATATTAGTCCTCTGTCAGATAAAGGGTTAGTGAAGATTCTTTCGCAATCTGTAGGCAGGCGTTTTGTTTTGATGACAGTGTCCTTTGCTTTACAGAAGCTTTTCAGTTTCATGAGGTCCCATTTATTGATTGTTACTCTTAGAGCCTATGCTGTTGGTGTTCTGTTCAGGAAGTTGTCTCCTGTGCCAATGAGTTCTAGGCTGTTCCCCACTTTTTCTTCTAACAGATTTAGAGTATCTGGTTTTATGTTGAGGTCTTTGATCCACTTGGACTTTAGTTTTGTTCAGAGTGATAAATATAGATCTATTTTCATTTTTCTGCATGTGGACATCCAGTTGGACCAGCACCATTTGTTGAAGATGCTGTCTTTTTTCCATTGAATGGTTTTGTCTTCTTTGTCAAAAATCGAGTATTCATAGGTGTGTGGGTTTATTTCTGGGTCTTCTATGCAGTTCCATTGATCCTCCTTTCTGTTTTTATGCCAATACCATGCAGTTTTTATTACTATTGCTCTATTGTACAACTTGAGATCGGGGATGGAGATACCTCCAGATGATCTGTTGTTGTACAGGATTGTTTTGGAGATTCTGGGTTTTTTGTTTCTCCATATGAAGCTAAGAATCTTTTTATCAAGGCCTGTAAAGAATTGAGTTGGTATTTTGATGGGAATTGCATTGAATCTGTAGATTGCTTTTGGCAGGATGGCCATTTTCACAATGTCAATCCTACAAATCCATGAGCACGGGAGATCTTTCCATCTTCTGAGATCTTCTTCAATTTCTTTCTTCAGAGACTTGAAGTTTTTCTCAAACAGGTCTTTCACTTGCTTGGTTAGTGTCACCCCAAGGTACTTTAGGTGGTTAGTGGCTATTGTGAAGGGTGTTGTTTCCCTAATTTCTTTCTCAGCCATTTTGTCTTTGGTATACAGGAGGGCTTCTGATTTTTTTGAGTTGATTTTGTATCCTACCACTTTGCTGAAGGTGTTTATCAGCTGAAGGAGTTCTCTGGTTGAATTTTTGGGGTCTCTCATGTATACTATCATATCATCTGCAAATAGTGACACTTTGACCTCTTCCTTTCTGATTTGTATCCCCTTGATCTCCTTTAGTTGTCTTATTGCTCTGGCCAGGATTTCAAGTACTATGTTGAAGAGATATGGAGAAACTGAACAACCTGTTACTCAACGACAGCTGGGTTAAGGAAGAAATAAAGAAAGAAAATAAAGACTTCCTAGAATTCAATGAAAATGAAGGCACAACATACCCAAATTTATGGGACACATTGAAAGCAGTGCTCAGGGGAAAATTTATAGCACTAAGTGCCTGCAAGAAGAAATTCGTAACATCACATACAAACAACTTAATGGCCCAACTGAAAACCCTAGAAAAAAAAAAGAAGCAGATACACCCAAGAGGAGCAGAAGGCTGGAAATAATCAAACTCAGGGCTGAAATCAATCAATTAGAAACAAATAAAACTATTCAAAGAATCAATGAAACAAAAAGCTGGTTCTTTGTGAAAATCAACAAGATAGACAAACCCTTATCCAAACTAACTAAAAAGCAGAGAGAATCTATCCAAATCAACAAAATCAGAGATGAAAAGGGTGACATAACTACAGACACAGAGGAAATTCAAACAATCATTAGGTCATACTACAAAAGCCTATATGCCACAAAATTTGAAAATCTAAATGAAATGGACAATTTTCTTGATAGAATCCATCTTCCAACATTAAGTCAAGATCAGGTAGAAAGACTGAACAGCCCAATATCCCCCAAGGAAATTGAAGCAGTCATTCACAGTCTCCCCTCCAAAAAAAAAAAAAAGCCCTGGGCCAGATGGTTTCAGCGCGGAATTCTACCAGACCTTCTAAGAAGTGCTCACACCAATTCTCCTCAAACTATTCCACAAAATAGAAACAGAAGGTACATTACCAAACTCATTCTATGAAGCAACAATCACCCTGATACCTAAACCACACAAAGACCCAACAAAAAAAGAGAACTTCAGACCTATCTCTCTTATGAACATTGACGCAAAAATACTCAATAAAATACTTGCAAACCGAATCCAAGAACACATCAAAGATATCATCCACCACGACCAAGTAGGCTTCATCCCAGGCATACAAGGTGGTTCAACATACGGAAATCCATCAATGTAATCCACCACATAAACAAACTGAAGGAGAAAAACCACATGATCATCTCCTTAGATGCTGAAAAAGCATTTGACAAAGTCCAATACCTATTCATGATTAAAGTCTTGGAGAGATCAGGAATACAAGGCACATATCTAAACATATTAAAGGCAATATACAGCAACCCTATAGCCAACATCAAACTCAATGGAGAGAAACTTAAATCAATCCCACTGAAATCAGGGACAAGACAAGGCTGTCCACTCTCTCCATACCTCTTCAACATAGTACTTGAAGTCCTAGCCAGAGCAATAAGACAACTAAAGGAGATCAAGGGGATACAAATCGGAAAGGAAGAGGTCAAAGTGTCACTATTCGCAGATGATATGATAGTATATATGAGCGACCCCAAGAATTCAACTAGAGTCATGTTTATATAATTTTTGAGTATATATTGTGGCAAATTACTTTGGAAAACATTATCGGCTGTATATTGAAATCTCCAATGAATATGTTCTATTTGATTTTTTTGTAAGGAAGTAGTACCAGGCCATCACAGGACTGATATATATTTCTTGGAAGTCAGTGAAGATTACAATTTCTTCCTTCAAAATAACAATAAAAAGTTATGATTTTAAAAGTAATTCATGTTCATTCAGGAAATATATTAATTGAGGAAATAGTGGATGCCATATAAACTATTTATTGTCTGTTAGATATCTGTATGGACAGTTTAAAAGAGAGTTAATTTAATATCATAAATAATGTTTCTTCTGCAACTGGGGGAGGTAGGTGCTTATTCATTTCCTTATCTGTGTCCGTGATGGCTAGGATCAGGATGGGCTGTTACATTCTCCTGTTCTCTGGAAAAGTACTGAGACACTTTAATTTAACATGGGCCTATAATTCAAAAATATAGGTTTCATGGCAATTAAAAGAATTATAGGTTATAATGTTAGCCTGATTCTTTCCGTGTCTAATTAGTTAAAAAAAATGTTCTTTTTGAAAATTATTTATTACCTTTACATCCTTACTGCAACCCCCTTCTCTCCTACCAGTACCCCACAACACACACACCCCTTCCTTATTCTCACATTCTCCTCCTCAGAGAAGAAGGAGAACCCCATGGATATCAACCTTCCCTGGAACACTAATTTGCTGCAGGACTAAGCATATCTTTCCTCACTTAGGCCAGACAAGGTAGCCCAGATAGGGGAACCAGATCCAAAGGCAGGCCTCTGAACAAGAAAGACCATGCTCCAGCTGCTGGGAATCTACATGAAGACCAAGCTGAGAATCTGCTACATATATATAGGCAGCCTAGGATCAGTCTATGTAAGCTCTTTGGTTAGAGGTTGAGGTTCTGTGCGTTGTGGGTCTTCTTGTCAAGTCTTTGACCCCTCCCCACTGTCTCAATTGTTCCTGCCAACTCTTCTACAAGACTCCCTGGGCTCTGTGTAGTGTTTGGCTGTGGGTCTCTGCATCTGTTTCCATCAGCTGCTGGGTGAAGCCTCTCAGAGGAGACATGCTAGACTCCTATCTAAAAGCATAGCAGAGTGAAACATTAATAGTGCCTGGTTCTCTCCCATGGAGTGGGTCTCAAGGAGGGCCAGTCTTTGGTTGATCATTCCCTTAATATTTTCTTGATATATGTTCCTACACATCTTGTAGGCAGCGCAAACTTTGGGTTCCAAGTTGGGTAGGTAGGTTGGTGTTCTTATCTTCCCACTAGAAGTACTGCCTGGCTACACAGGCAGTGTAGGTGGTCACTTCATGTTCTATATCCCCCCGCTGCTAGGAGACTCATCTGTGGTGGCCCCCTTAAACTTACTGCCCCTCTGCTCTCACAGAGATGCCACACAACATTCTTTCACCTGGCCCTCACTCCTCTTCTCTTCCTACTCCTAATCCCAAGCCCTGCTCACTACCCATCCCCTCTCCTACCCTGTTTCCTGTCTTCATTCACCTCCAATGACTATTTTATTTCCACTCCTGAGTGAGATTCAAGCATCCTCCCTTGGGCCTGGTTGTTAATTACCTTCTGTGGACTATAGGATGAGTATCCTGCACTTTATGGCTAATATCCATTTATAAATGAGTACATACCATCGTTCTAGGTCTGGGTTACCTCACTCAGGATGACCTTTTCTAGTTCCATCCATTTCTAGTCCATCCTTTCCTAGTTCATCCATGCATGAAAATTTCATGATTTGTTTGTTTTTAATGGCTGAGTGGTATTGCATTATGTAAACATTATATATTCATTATCCATGCTTCGGTTGAGGGACATCTAGATTGTTTCTAGCTATTATGTATAAAACTGCTATTAAATTAGTTGGACATGTGTCCTTGTGGTATGGTGGAGCATCTTTTGGGTATATGCCCAAGAGTGGTATACCTGGGATTTTAGGGAGATCTATTCTCAATTTTCTGAGAGAACATCAGACTGATTTCCACGGTGGTTGTACAAATTTGCATTACCACCAGAAATGGAGGAGTGTTCGCCTTGCTCCACATCCTCTCCAGCATGTGATGTCACTTGAGTTTTTTATTTTAGCCATTCTGATGGATTTAATGTGGACTCTCAGAATTGTTATGATTTGCAGTTCCCTGATGACCAGGTTGTTGGGCATTTCTTTAAGTGTTTCTTAGCCTTTAGAAATTACTCTGTTGTGATTTCTCTGTTTAGCTCTGTACCTCATTATTTAATTGGGTTATTTGTTCTGTTTGTGTTCAATTTCTTTAGTTTTTTATATATTTTGGGTATTAGCTCTCTGTCAGAGGTAAG
The DNA here is from genome assembly GCF_907164565.1 of Psammomys obesus. Taxonomy (NCBI): domain Eukaryota; kingdom Metazoa; phylum Chordata; class Mammalia; order Rodentia; family Muridae; genus Psammomys; species Psammomys obesus. The sequence goes on from NW_026590466.1 coordinate 119,041, forward strand.
ATTGGTGAATATCTTTTCCTGATCTGTTATCTCTCGTTTTGTCCTAATGACAGTTTCTTTTGCCTTACAGAATCTTTTTAGTTTCATGAACTCTCATTACTAATTGTAGATCTTAGGGCCTGAGCTGTTGGTGTCCTGTTCAGGGAGTTGAATCCTGTGCCAGTTAGTTCAAGGCTGACCCTCACTTTCTCCACCAGTAGACTTAGTATATCTTGTTTTATGTTGAGGACTTTGATCCACTTGGACTTAAGTTTTGTGCAGGGTGATAAATATGGATCTATTTGCATCTTTCTACAGGTAGACATCCAGTTACACCAGCACCATTTGTTGAAGGTTCTATCTTTTTCCCATTGTATGATTTTGTTTCTCCCTAAAAATCGGGTGTCCACAGGTATGTGGGTTTCTCTCTGGATCTAACCCATTGATCAACATTTATGTTTTTATGCTAACACCATGTAGGTTTTATTACTATTGCTTTTATAGTACAGCTTGAAATCAGGGGTGATGATACCTCCAAAAGTTCCTTTATTGTAAAGCATTGTTTTAGCAATTTTGTGTTTTTGTTTTTGAATATGAAGTTTAAACTATTTTTCCAAAGACTGTAAAGAATTAGGTTGATAATTTGATGGGATTGCATTGAATCTGTTTGGCCTTTTTCACTATGTAAACCCTACCGATCCATGAGCATGGGACATTTTTCCATCTTCTGATACCTTCTTCAATTTCTTTCTTCAGAGACTTTAAGTTTTTGTCATTCAGGTCTTTTCACTTGCTTGGTTAGAGCTTCACCAAGATATTTTATATTATTTGTGGCTATTGTAAAGGATATTTTTTTTTATTTTTCTTCTTAGTTTTCTTATTATTTGTATATGTTATGGCTACTTAATTTTTTTTGGTTAATTTTATATCAAGCCACTTTGCTGAATTTGTTTATCAGCTATAGGGGCTACCTCATAGAATTTTTGAGGTCACTTATGTATACTATCATATCATCCAAAAATAGTGATGTGTTGATTTCTTCCTTTCCAGTTTGTATCCCGTTGATCTACTTTACTTGCCATATTGCTCTGGCTAGGAAGTCAAGTACTATCTTGAAGAGATACAGCAAGAGTGGGCAGTGTCCTCTTGTCCTTGATTTCAGGGCTGTTGCTTCAGTTTTCTATACATTTGATTTTGATATTGGCTATAACTTTGCAGTATATATTGTTTTTGTATGTGCCTTGTATCCTTGATCTCTACAAGACTTTTAACATCAAGGGCTGTTGGATTTTGTCAAAGGCTTCTGCAGCATCTAATGAGATAATCATATCATTTTTTATTTCACTTTGCTTATATGGTGGATTACATTGATGGATTTTTATGTATTGAACTACCTCAGCATCCCTGGGTTGAAGCCAAATTGATCATGGTGGATGATGTTCTTGTATTCAGTTTGCAACTATTTTATCGAATATTTTTACCAATGTTCTTAAGGGAAGTTGGTCTAAAATTCCCTTTCTTTCTTGAGTGTATAGTTCAGTTAACACAGTGACTGTAGCTTCATAGAATGAGCTTGTAAATGCTCCTTCTGTTTCTATTTTGTGGAGTAGTTTTTTTTATTTCCTATTAAATTTATTAAAAGACACTTTTCAAAAATATTAGCAAAAAATAGAGAATCTTGTTTATACTGGAATATACATTGAAAAATTCTTTACTTATTCACAGTACAATTAATAAACAATTCTTGAATGCCCTAAAGTCTAATAGTGATTTCCTTGGAAAGCTTACATAGATCAATTCTTAGTTCAGTCAAAAGGACAAGGATGCCCCTAAAAAACACCCAAATTATAGAGACATTTACAGTAAAGTGAATAAGTCACAGACCTCTGATTTAAGGGGTCTGTATAAGTTTGCACAAAAAAGGTGTATCAGCAGGGCTTCTGTCTTAGTAATCTAGTCCACTCTTTAGTACACACAGAGGTGAGTCATGGAATGTACATTCAACTGGTAAGCATCAAGTTTACTCTCCTCTAACTTCGTGGGTTTTTTGATTTAGCTAAGAACTATGAAGCCATTGATCTTGCCTATTTCTCAAGTTTTAATATAATTTTTATTAAATTTTTATTTTTATATTAATTGCAGTTTATTTACTTTGTATCCTAACTGTAGCTCCCTCCTTCATTACCTCCCAATCCCACCCTCCCTCCCTCATCTCTTCTCTGGCCTTCTCTAAGCCCACTGAAAGGGGAGGTCCTCCTGTCTTTCCATATGACCCTAGCTTATCAGGACTCATTGGACTGGCTGCAATGTCCTCCTTTGTGGCCTAGCTATGTGCTCCTCCCGGGGAGTGGTTTTCAAAGAGCCAGCCACTGAGTTCATGTCAGAGACAGTCTCTCTTCCCTTTACTAGTGAACCCAATTGGATACTGATCTGCCATGGGCTACGTCTGAGCAGAGGTTCTAGTATGTATGGTCCTTGGTTGGATAATCAGTCTCAGAAAAGACAGCTGGCCCAAATATATTTGGTCCTTATGGAGATCCAGTCCTCTCCAGGTCTTACTAACTCCCCTTTCTTTCATATGATTTCCTGCACTCTGCCCAAAGTTTGGTTATGATCCTCAGCATCTTCTTTGATATACTGCTAGGTTGAATCTTTCAGAGGCCCTCTATGGTAGGCCCCTGCCCTGTTTCTTGTTTTCTTCTACTTCTAATGTCTATCACATTTGTTTTTCTAAGTTTGGATTGATCATTTTACCCTGGTCCTCCTCCTTGTTTACCTTCTTTAGGTGTACAGATTATAGTATGTTTATCCTATCTTTTAGATCTAATATCCACTTATAAGTGAGTATACACCCTGTGTGTCTTTCTGCTTCTGCCATACCTCACTCAGCATAATCTTTTCTAGCTCCTACAAATTGCCTGCAAATTTCATGATTTCCTTGTTTTAAATTGCTGAGTAGTATTGCATTTTGTAAATGTACAACAGTTTCTGTATCCATTCCTCCGTTAAGGGACATCTGGCTTGTTTCTTGGTACTGACTTTTATGAATAAAGCTGCTACAAACATGATTGAACAAATGTCTTTGTTTTATACTTGAGCATATTTTGGATATATGGCTAGGAGTGGTATAGCTGGATCTTAAGGAAGCACTATTCCTAATTGTCTGAGAAATCACCAGATTGATTTCCAAAGTGGTTATACAAGTTTACATTCGTACCAGCAATGGAGTAGGTTTCCTCTTTCTCCACATCCTCTCCAGCATGTGTTGTTATTTCAGTTTTTTTATTAATTGTTATTTTTTATATTAATCACAGTTTATTTATTATGTATCCCAGCTGTAGCCCCCTCCCTCATTCCCTCCCAATCCCGCCCTCCCTCCCTCATCTCTTCTGTGCCCCTTTCCAAGTCTACTGCTAGGGGAGGTCCTCCTCCCCGCCCATCTGACCCTAGCTTATCAGGTATCTTCAGGACTGTCTGCCATTTCCTCCTCTGTGGCCTAGCAAGACTTTTCCTCTCTTGGGTTGGGGGGGTTAAAGGAGCCATTCATTGAGTTCATGTCTGAAATATTTCCTGTTGCTTTTACTAGGGAAACCCACTTGGTTACTGAGCTGCCATGGACTACATCTAAGCAGGGGTTCTTGGTTTTATCCTTACATGGTCCTAGAGTGGAGAAATAATCTCATAGAGGCCACCTGTACCCTGAAATATTTTGTCCTTGTGGAGCTCCTGTCCTCTCTAGGTCATACTAACTCCCCCTTCTTTCATATGATTCCTGCACTATGCCAAATTTTGGTTATGAGTCTCCCCATCTGCTTTGATGCACTGCTAGGTAGAGTCTTTCAGAGGCCTTCTGAGGATGAGTTACCCCAGGAGCAGAAAGACACAACAGTACGTACTCACTTATATAGGCCTATAAGAGAGGATAAACATATTAAAATATGTGCACCTAAAGAAGATAAACAAGAAAGACGACTCAGAGTAAGATGATTAATCCTCACTTGGAAAGACAAATGGGATGGGCAGGGGAAGTAGGAGAAAACAAGTAACAGGTCACTTGAGTTTTTGATCTTAGCCATTCTGATCAGTGTAAGTTGAAATCATAGGGTCATTTTGATTTGCATCTCCCTGAATGTAAGGCTGTTGAACATTTCCTTAATTGTGTCTCTGCCATTCTATATTCCTTTACAGAGAATTCTCTGTTTAGCACAGTACTCCAGTTTTTAATTGGATTACTTGATAAGTTGCTTTTAAACTTCTTTAGTTCTTTATATATTCAGGATATCATCCCTCTGTCAGATATATTGTTGGTGAAGATTCTTTACCAATCTGTAGGCAGTCATTTTGTTTTGATGACAGTGTCCTTTGCTTTACAGAAACTTTTCAATTTTATAAGGTCCTATTTATTGATTGTTGCTCTGTGCTGTTGGTGTTCTGTTCAGGAAGTAGTCTCCTCTGCCAATGAGTAATAGGTTCTTCCCCATTTTTTTCTACTAACTGATTTGTGTGCTGGTTTTTATGTTTGAGGTCTTTGATCCACTTTGACTTTACTTTTGTGCAGGGGGATAAATAGAGATCTATTTTCATTTTTCTGCATATAGACATCCAGTTGGATCAGCAATATTTGTTGAAGATGCTGTCTATTTTCTATTGAATGGTTTTGGCTTTTTTGTCAAAAATCTAGTATCCATAGGTGTGTGGGTTTCTTTCTCTGTCTTCTATTTGGGTCCAATGATCCACCATTCTGTTTCTATGACAATACCATGCAATTTTTATTACTATTGTTCTGCAGTACAGCTTAAGATCAGGGATGGAGATACCTCCTGATGATCTATAGTCAAACAGGATCATTTTGGAAATTCTGGGGTTTTTTTTTTGTTTTTCCATATGAAGTTGAAAATTTTTCTTTTAAGGTCTGTAAATAATTGTGTTGGTATATTGATGGGAATTGCATTGAATCTGTAGATTGCTTTTGGCAGAATGTCTATTTTACTATTTTAATCCTACCGATCCATGAGCATGGAAGTTATTTCCATCTCCTGATCTCTCCAAGACTTTAAACAGGAATGGGTGTTGGGTTTTGTAGAATGCTTTTTCTGCATCTAAGAAGAAAGAAAACCATTCAAAAAATCAATGAGACTAAAATCTGATTATTTTAGAAAATCAACAAGATAGACAAACCCTTAGCCAAACTAACTAAAAGGCAGAGAGAAACTATACAAATTAACAAAATCAGAAACAAAAAGGGGGACATAATGACAGACAGGGAAAAACAAAACAAAACAATCCTTAGGTCTTACTACAAAAGCCTATAGGCCACAAAATTTGAAAATCTAAACGAAATGGACAATTTTCTTGATAGATTCCACTTACCAAAATTAAACCAAGATCAGGTAGAAAGACTTAATAGTCCTATATGCCCAATGAAATAGAAGCAGTCATCAAAAGTCTGCCTTTCAAAAAAAGCCCCGTGCCAGATGGTTTTAGCACAGAATTCTACCAGACCTTCAGAGAAGAGCTAACTCTGGTTCTTTGCAAATTATTCCACAAAACTGAAACAGAAGGAACATTACCAAACTCATATATTGAAGCCATACCTAAACCACAGAAAGACCCAACAAAAAAGAAAACTTCAGACGTATCTCTCTTATGACCACTGATGCAAAAATACTCAATAAAATATTTGCCAGGTGTGGAGATGTGGGGCTGCTTCAAACTGTCTGCAGCAGGTGACTATGATTTGCCTTGTGCTCTAGCAGAGGCAATTGTTTTGCCAGCTGCAGATAATTTCTGTCATTGTGTGACATTTGGAGTTCTGGGAATTTCCAGAGGGTACATAAATGGTAGGGACTTAAAGTGGAGTGTCAGTATTGGCTGATGGTGTAGGTGGGGGTTAGTTTCAATTTGTTAGCCCTGGTCAAAGAAGAAATCAAAGGAAACAAGTGTGATATAGGGATTTTCCTAATTCCTCTCTCCCCTCTATCTTTTATTTTCTCTCTTATCTATGTTAGGGGTGAAAGTGGTAAGATGAAAGGGTGGCAAAAAGAACCCACAAAGTAGCAAAGACAGTTCATTCTTGTCCTTCACTATATTGTGAGATACTAGAAGTTATTTAGTTTTATCATGGAGCCCATCTTTTTCTTTGTCAATTAATCCATAGATGTGAGTAGCAACCAACCAACATCATCATTTTCCTGATTTTTCTATATTGTCAATACTTTAACATACAGAGTCACCGAATCTCTTGTGTCTCACCATTGGTGAATCAGGATAATCAAATTCATTTGTCTCCTTAAGCGTGCATAATAGTTTACACCATAGGCTTTCTGGGCTCACAGGAGAGGCTTCAGTAACTGTACTGTGTTGGCAAATTGGAAAGCCGATTCCAGATACGTAAATATTCTTCCTTTTATTTCTGTGGAACTAGAACCTCTTCTGGCACCAAAATTTCTTTTAATTAGGGTTCCCTAGACTATCAGAATGTAAAGAATGAAAAAAATTTAATATACATACAAATATATGTATATAAATGTACACACACACACACATATATATACGCTTTTATATGTTATTTATTAGAATGGCTTATAGGCTATGATCGAGCTAGGTCAATAATGCTTGTCCACTGATGCGAGATCCAAAAAGCCTGTGATTGTTCAATCCAAGAGGCTTGACTTCTCAGCTGGCCTTCAGTATATGCCAGAATCCTGAAGACGTGGGCTTTAATGCCATGAAGGAATGAAATTACCAGCAAGAGCAAACAGGCAAAGAGCGATCTCCTTCTTCTATGTTCTTTATATAGACTGCCAGCAGAAGGTGTGGCCCAGCATAAGGGTGTATCTTCTTACTTCAAAAGATCTCGATTAAAGGTCTACCTTTTCACCTCAGAGATCTAAATTAGAAGTAGGTCTTTACACTTCAAATAATTCATTTAATAAAACTCCCTCAAAGGTGTACCCAACATTTTTATTTTACTTAACTCCATATATATTCAAGTTGACATTGAAGAATAGCCATCACAGCTAGAAAAGAAATGATCATCCCAACCAATATGGAGATGGATAGTGAATCAGGAGGAAGGGGCAAGAACACCACAAGAAGACCTAAATATCCTGGGTCCATGGGAGCTCACAGAGACTGAACCACCAACCAAAGAGTATACATGGGCTGGACCTAGACTCCTATGCATATGTAGCCTATATGCACCTTGGTTATCATGTGGGTCCTTTAATAAAAGGAGTAAAGGCTGTCTGTGACTGTGTTGCTTGACTTTGGATGCCTTCCTCAAGCTGGACTGCCTTATTTGGCCTCAGTGTAAAAGGGTGCACTTAGAATTGTTGTTGCTTGATGCACCAGGGTGGCTTGGTACACTCTGTGGAGAAGGGGAAGGGAAGTGGAGGAGGGGAATTTGAGGGTGGGCCTGGGAGAAGAGGAGGAAGGGGAATGTGATCAATTAAGTGAATCAGTATATAAATTAATAAAATAAAAAAAGGAATTATCCTCCCGGGTGTTCTTGGGTGCCTCTTGATGCATCAGCTCCACCAGACTACCCATCTGGGTGCCAGCAGACTGGATGAGTAATTTTCTGGTAATTACCAGATTCTCTGAGAGCTGTCTGCTCATTTTACATCTCATTGTCTCTCCTGCACATAGGTGAATCCAAGGTAAGTAAGAAAAGGAATTCTTGCCATGTTTCTGAAGTGACTATCCCCTGGCCAAAAATGGGAAGTCTGCTTCACAGAGATGAAACCTTGTCACATTGGTTATAAATATCCATTAGTGTTTGTGGACACCTTCTCAAGATGGGTAGAAAACTTTACTACCTATAGGGATACTGCTCTGGCAGTGATCAAGATTTTTCTTACTCTCCTAGGTTTGTGTTGCCCCTATAAATTGGATCCCATAACAGAAAGGCCTTTACTCTATCCATAGCTCAAATGATCGGTAAGGCCTTAATATAACCATGAAGCACTATTGCACTTACTGACCTCAGAGCCCTGGACTCGTTGGAGGCATGAAGTCTATCATCTCTAAATTAAGTTTGGAACCTGGAGAAAATTGACCCAACCCTTTTTAAGGCAAGATGTACCCTTGACAAAGCAGAAATCCCCTCTTGTGGATTAGTTTTGGAAGGAAACCACTTTTGTTCCCCATTTAAGAGTCCCTGTCATTGAGAAAATTACAAACCTCTTTCTTTGAAGTACTTGTAGCCTCTCTGACATGTCCAGGCTACAGTCCATTCTAGGATTCAAGATGCTCTTCTTGGTTCCTCCTCAGTGTCTCATCATTCATTCTGAACTGGGGAACAAGCATACATCAAATACCTCATACTGTGGTCCTGACAGTGTAGACTGCACTCAGTGTTGATGGAATCCCCACTTGGATTCATCACCCCAATGCCAGCCTGTTCCAGACCAGGACCAAAATTGGACTGTGCTATTACCTAGACAAGATATACTCAGCCTAGACTTTATAAAAAATAGGACCCATGTTTGGATGTATATTCCATCTTGCTGTGGATAGCCAGGCTTCTTATTCCTTTACTCTTGTTTCCTTTCATACTGGGGGGGAGGGGTACCTGTACTGAGGGTCCAAATTAGCATATTTTAAAAACTGATCTAATGAAACTCTAAAAACTTCCCAATATTGAAGCTGGAAGTTACCTTCTGTGGGGGTTGGGGAGAGGGCCTTTTAACATCTCACATTATTGTGGGAGCAATAAAGAAACAGGTTTTTACATATGTTCTGGTAAGTGGGAAGGTGAGAAAAAAGGCCCTAGATAAAAAGTCACAATGTAACAAAGACACAGACTATTTCTGTCCCTGATGGATATGTGTCGACATGGTCACCAATTCACTGGACCCAGAAGACACCACCTTTCTGTCTGTATGGGGTGCGACTATGGGGGATTGCTCCAACCCTGCAATGAGTAATCCAGCATGTTTACAAAAAAATTCTCCTCTACATTTTATTTGTTGAATACACCTATGAAATAAGATTATATTCACCTGGACATGATGGGGAATCCTTTTACTATCTAAAGCAGACTATATCAGACCCCTGTTCACCTAGTTGGATAAAAGTCTGGTTGCCTTTAAAAGTCCCTTGTTCTAAATGCTCAGGGTTACACTTGAGTCCACAAATACCTTAGTGTAGCCCCAACTGGCTGGGATAAAACTTCTTATGTTTTAAAAGTTTTATTTATTTATTATTTATACATTATTCTGCTTACTTCTCTGCCTGCCGGCCAGAAGAGGACACCAGATCACATAGATGGCTGTGAGCTACAATATGGTCCTTGGGAATTGAACTCAACAAATTTGGAAAAACACCCATTGCTCTGAAACTCTGAGCCATCTCTCCGGCCCTGAGAAATAAAGACTTTCAGTTGGCTCTGAACTTTATCTAAGTGGTCATCTTTGGTGGATTCCCTGGAAGACCCACAGATAGGCCTGTGCCAGACAACAAATGGCTGGGCACGTGGGCTTCACCAGCTCTTCCTATGCTTTCTGGCCTCTGCTATGAGCATGTAGATCAACAAAGGGAAATAAGGAAGGATTTCTTTCCTACAAAACAGCAGATATCGGGAATACTGAAGAGCCAAAGTTTGTTGTCTCCTGTGCTGTACAGAGGACATTTTTCAGGGACTGATATCAAACTTGGGATTACAGCCTGAGCTTCACATCAGGTCCATCATGCATCTTTCCTAAATAAGCTAATTCAGAAAGCCAAATTAGGAGCCTTGTCTCATGTCCCATGTTCCCTATTCCTGGCTCACAGCTCAGCCTCCATCCCTGGATACATCCCTGTTACCCAGGACAGACAGGTGAAACTTCTATGCCACAGGCCCCTGCCTGCTGCCTGCCCCTAGGCAATCCCCTAACTTGCCCCTAGGCAAGTTAGACAAACTCCTAGCCAAGGTAACTAAAAGGCAGATAGACAATATCCAGATTAATGAAATCAGAAAGAAAAGGGGTGGGACATTACAAAAGACACTAAGGAAATACAAAGAATCATTAGGTCTTACTTCAAAAGCCTATACTCCACAAAATTGGAAAGTCGAAACAAAATGGACGATATTCCTGATAGATTCCACTTACCAATTTGAAATCAATATTAAGTAAACATTTTAAATAGACCTATAACCCCTAATGAAATAGAAGCAGTTATTAAAAGTCTCTCAACTAAAAAGAAAAAAAAGGGGCTGGGCCAGATGGTTATAGCACATAATTCTACCAGACTATTAGTCCACAAAATAGAAACAGAAGGAGCATTTCCAAACTCATTCCACAGGGCCACATTCAAAACTGATACCTAAACAATACAAAAACTCAGCAAAGAAAGAGAATTTAGACCAATTTCCCTTATGAACATTGATGCAAAAATATTTAATAAAATACTTGTAAACAGAATCCAAGAACACATCAAAAATATCATCAAACAGGATCAAGTATGCTTCATCTGAGGGATGCCAGGGATGGTTCAACATGTGAAAATCCATCAATGTAATCTAACATATTAAAAAACTGAAAAGGGGGGGGGAGGTTCTGCAAGATGGCGGCGCCGGGACTACACTCATTTTGACCAGCAGCTCAGCAGGATTAGCACAAGGACCAGCAGTCAGAACTCGCGGCCATAAAACACAAATGATTGTGTTTCTCAGGTGAGAGGTTACCCCACGGTGGGGGATTCAATCAGCTTTAACTCACCCAGTTAAACCTCGGAAGAGATCCCGGTTCCACCAGTCACTTGGTCACCAGCCCAGAGCCACACGCCAGCATGCTCTGATCACTGTCCCAGACAGAACTGTGGGCACCACAACGTCAGAGACTGAGATTTCCAGTCAAGAGATAACCCCACAGTGCAGGAAAAGATTGGGACCGACCTTAGGTCACCCAGACATCCCCTGGAAAAGACTCAAGTTCTGTGGGCACCCAGGAGCCTGCCCAGAGCCAGAGCTGGGGACCCAGGCGCCTGCAGACAGCCCCCTGCCTGCACACCTGACTTGCCTCAGATAGAACTGAGGGCCCCAGGGGACGAGAGACAAAGTTTCTCTTTCGGGTGCAAACCCACAGGGAGGGGAATGGCTAGTCTGATCTCAGAGCACTCAGCCAATACCACCACCCAGAAAAGGTCTCTGGAAAAGTTACCTAGCTTGGGCAGAGGCCCAGGAACCCAATCGCCAAAAAGGCAGAAAGGCAGAGCCATGTAAGTCTGTACCTGCAGGTTCTACTTGCCATCAGAGACAGAAAAGCTGTCCCCAAAGCAAAGACTGGGTGTCCCTGTAAGCAGGAAACCCCACAGCCGGGAAGATCACCAGGTCCAATGCTCAGGACACCCAACTCCAAAAGACTTTTTGGGTTCACACAGACTCTAGGCTCTAGCCTTCTACTGAAGGCAGGAGTGCTGTGCTCACCCGCCATTACTGAGTACCACTAGGGCACTGGGGCACACAGCTGCATCCTCAGACCTACAAAAACCAAAGAGCCATTACAGCAGCGCTCAGATACTGCACCAAGGATCAACCAGTTATCCCTAGCTAAACTGACAAAACTGTGGGAATTCCTGGTTCTTCAAGAGGGCTGCACCCAAAAATTACACCTTAAGAACAACAGCTGCTGCTCACTAAATTCAGAGCAAGAAACCCAGCAGCAGGGCAGCCATCACCAGGACCTCTCCTGATGACAGGAGAGCCTTCCTGAACCCCACAGTTACCATACAGGTCCATACACCTGAAGGGAACTGTAACAATTCCTGAGAAGCACCATCATTCAGTTGACCATACCCAAAAAGCAGAGGAGAATTTCAGAACCCTGCCAAGTGGATTCTCCCTGCCCGAGGATAGAGCAGGCACCGGAAACTAACAGACAACACCTTAGACAGAGAGATGGGTAGGGGCTATCAAAAAAGAACAACCAACAAAAGGCAAAGCAATATGGCATCCCAAGAACCCAGTTATCCAGGGGCAAGTAGCCCGGGGACACACTAACAAAAGTGAAATTCAAGAAGATGACTTTACAATTATGCTTATGAAGAGATTAATGGAGGATATAAATAAAACACGTAAAGAATTGGGGGAAGACATAATAAAAGAGATTATGGTCATCTGTAAAGAAATACAACAAGAAGAATCCAAACAGTATGTGGCATTCAGAGAGGAAATGGTTAAAACACTGAAAGAAATAAAAGAAACAGAGAAATGTTCAAACAAACAGCTGAAGGAATTGAAGGAAAAAACAGGAAAATACAGTCAGACATGTGAAGGAAATCAACAAAATGGTTCAAGATCTGAAGATAGAATTGGAAGAATTAAAGAAAACACAAATGGATGAATCATAGAGAGGGAGAACCTAGGGAAAAAAAAACAGGAACTACAGAAGTAAGCATAACCAACAGACTACAAGAGATGAAAGAAAGAATCTCAGGTGTCAAAGATACAATAGAAGAAATCGATGTATCCATCAAAGAAAATAATAAATCTAAAAAAATCCTGACACAAACCACCCAAGAAATCCAAGAAAACATAAAAAGACAAAACCTAAGAATAATAGGAAATAGGAATAGAGGAAAAAGAAGATTCCCTGCTCCAAGGCCCAGAATATTTTCAACAAAATCATTGAAGAAAATTTCCCCAACTTAAAGGAGAGGTATATAAGAATACAAGAGGCCTACAGAACACCTAATAAATTAGACCAGAAAGAAAATCTTCCCACCACATAATAATCAAAACAGTAAGTATAGAGAACAAAGAAAAATACTAAAAGTTGCAAGGGAAAAAGGCCAAGTAACATATAATGGCAAACCCATCTGGATCACACCTGACTTCTCACCAGAAACTATGAAAGAGAAGGGCTTGGATGGATATCATGCAGAACCTAAGAGAACACAGATGTCAGCCTAGGCTACTGTACCCAGCAAAATTCTCAGTCCTCATAGACGGAGAAAACAAGATATTCAACGACAAAAACAAATTTCAACAATACCTACACACAAATCCAGCATTACAGAAGATACTAGAAGGAAAAATACAACCCAAGAAAACTAACTACTTTCAGGAAATCACAAGAAATAGATAACCTCACTACAGCAAAACAAAAAGTAGCCAAACACACAAACACACTACCATGGCCAACATCAATATAAAAGTATCTAACAGCCACTGGTCATTAATCTCCCTCAACATCAATGGACTCAATTCTCCAATAAAAAGACACAGACTAACAGAATGGATGCGTAAACAAGACAAAACAATCTGTTGCATACAAGAAACACATGTAAATCACAAAGATAGACATTACCTGAGAATAAAGGACTGGAAGACGGTTTTCCAAGCAAATGGACGCAAGAAACAAGCAGGAGTAGTCATTCTAATATCTAATAAAGTAGATTTTCAACCTAAATTAATCAAAAGAGATAGAGAAAGAAACTTCATATTCATCAAGGAAAAATCCACCAGGAAGATATCACAATCCTGAACATCTATGCCCAAAATGCAAGGGCACCCATATTTGTAAAAGAAACTTTAATGAAACTTAAACCACACATACACTCCCACACATTAGTAGTGGGAGACTTCAACACCCCACTCTCAACAAAGGACCGGTCAACAAAAAAGAAATTAAACAAAAAAACAATAACTCTGTCAGAGGTCATGAATCAAATGAACCTCACAAACATCTACAGAACATTTCACCTAAACTCAAAAGAATTTACCTCTTCTCAGCACCTCATCAACCATATAGACCAAAACACATCATATAGTTGGTCACAAAGCAAGTCTCAACAGATACAAGAAGATTGAAATAATCCCTTGTATTCTATCTGATCACCATGGACTAAAACTGGACCTCAATGATAAAAATAGCAAAAGGCCTACACACACATGGAAACTGAACAACTTGCTACTAAATGACAGCTGAATCAGAGAAGAAATAAAGAAAGAAATTAAAGACTTCCTAGAATTCAATGAAAATAAAGGCACAATATACCCATACTTATGGGACACAATGAAAGCAGTGTTAAGTGGAAAGTTCATAGCACTAAGTGCCTTCAAGAAGAAATTGGAAACATTTTATGCAAGCAACTAAATGGCTCACTTAAAAGCCCTAGGAAAAAAAAAGAAACAGACACACCAAAGAGGTGAGGAAATAATGATGAATGGAAATAATCAAATTCAGGGCTGAAATCAATCAATTAGAAACAAATAAAACAATTCAAAGAATCAACTAAACCAAGAGCTGGTTCTTTGAGAAAATCAACAGGATAGACAAACCCTTAGGCAAACTAACGAAAAGGCAGAGAGAAACTATTCAAATCAACAAAATCAGAAACGAAAAGGTGGCTATAACCACAGACACTAAAGAAATTCCAACAATAATTAGGTCTTATTTCCAAAGTCTATATGCCACAAAATTTGAAAATCTAAATGAAATGGACAATTTTCTCGAATGATTCTACATGCCAAAGCTGAGTCAACACCAAGTAAACCAATTAAGTTGTCCTACATCACCTAAAGAAATAGAAGTTGTCATCAAAAGTATACCATGCAAAGAAAGCCCAGGGCCAGATGGTTTCAGCACAGAATTCTACCAGACCTTCAAAGAAGAACTAATACCAATACTCTTCAAACTATTACACAAAATAAAAACAGAAGGAACACTACCAAACTCATTCTATGAAGCCACAGTCACCTTGGACTCTAAACCTCACAAAGACCCCCCCAAAAAAGAGAATTTCAGGCCAATCTCCCTCATGAACATCTATGCAAAAATACTCAAAAAAATACTTGCAAACCGAATCCAAGAACACATCAAAGATACCATGCAATACGACCAAGGAGGCTTCATCCCAGGCATGCAGGGCTGGTTCAATTTATGGAAATCCATCAATTAGATCCACCATATAAACAAACTGAGGGAGAAAAACCACATGATCATCTCCTTAGATGCTGAAAAGGCATTTGACAAAATCCAACATCCATTAATTTTTAAAGTAGTAGAGAGATCAGGGATACAAGGGACATACCTAAACATACTAAAGGCAATATACAGCAAGCCTATAATCGACATCAAACTCAATGGAGAGAAACTTAAATCATTCCCACTGAAATCAGGGACAAGACAAGGCTGTCCACTCTCTCCATATCTCTTCAACATTGCTTTTGAAGTCCTAGCTAGAGCAATAAGACAATTAAAGGAGATCAAGGGGACACAAATTGGAAAGGAAGAAGTCAAAGTATCTCTATTTGCAGATGATATGATAGTATACCTGAGTGACCCCAAAAATGCTACCACGGAACTCCTACAGCTGATTAACACCTTAAGCAAAGTGGCTGGATACAAAATTAACTAAAAAAAAAAAAAAAAAAAATCAGTAGCCTTCCTGCATACAAAAGACAAAAGGGCCTAGAAAGAAATTAGTGAAACAAAACCCTTCACAATAGCCAAAAAGGACATAAAGTAAATTGGTGTGAACCTAACCAAGCAAGTCAAAGACTTGTATGAAAAAAATTTCCAGTCTCAGAAGAAAGAATTAGAAGAAGATATCAGAAGATGGAAAGATATCACATGCTCAGGGCTTGGCAGGATTAATATAGTAAAAATGGCCATCTTACCAAAAGAAGTCTACAGATACAATGCAATTCCCATCAAATTGCCAACACAATTCTTTACAGACCTTGAAAGAAAAATTCTCACCTTCACATGGAACAACAAGAAACCCAGAATTGCTAAAACAATTCTCTACATTAAGAGATCTTCAGGAAGTATCTCCATCCCTGATCTCATGCTGTACTATAGAGCAACAGTTATAAAAACTGCATGGTACTGGCATAGAAACAGACTGGGGGATCAATTGAAAAAAATAGAAGACCCTGACATAAATCCACACACTTATGGACACCTGATTTTTGACTAAGATGACAAATCATTTCAATGGAAAAAAGACAGCATCTTCAACAAATGGTGCTGGTCTAACTGGAAGTCTACATGTTGAAAAATGCAAATAGATCCATATTTATCACCCTGCACAAAACTAAATTCAAAGTAGATCAAAGATCTCAACATAAAACCAGACACACTAAACCGCTCTAGAAGAAAAATTGGGGAATACCCTTGAACTCATTGGCACAGGAGACTACTTCTTGAAGAGCACACTAACAGCACAGGCTTTAAGAGCAACAATCAATAAATGGGACCTCATGAAACTGAAAAGATTTTGTAAAGCAAAGGACACTGTCCTCAGAACAAAAGGACAGGCTACAGATTGGGAAATGATCTTCATCAAACCTATATCTGACAGAGGGCTAATATCCAGTATATATAAAGAACTAAAGAAGTTAAACAGCAAAAAATCAAGTAATCCAATTAAA
The DNA here is from genome assembly GCF_907164565.1 of Psammomys obesus. Taxonomy (NCBI): domain Eukaryota; kingdom Metazoa; phylum Chordata; class Mammalia; order Rodentia; family Muridae; genus Psammomys; species Psammomys obesus. Next base: position 135,386 of record NW_026590466.1, read on the forward strand.
AGTGGAATACAGAGCTAAACAGAGAATTCTCAATAAAGGAATATCAAATGGTAGATAAACACTTAAAGAAATGCTCAACCTCATTAGCCATTAGGGAAATGCAAATTAAAATGACCCAAAGATTTCACCTTACACCCATCAGAATTGCTAAGATCAAAAACTCAAGATACAACACATGCTGGAGAGGTTGTGTAGAAAGGGGAACCCTCCTCCACTGCCGGTGGGAATGTAAATTTGTACAACCAATCTGGAAAGCAATCTGGTGCTTTCTCAGACAACTAGGAATAGCGCTTCCTCAAGATCCAGCTATACCACTCCTAGGTACATATCCAAAAGATTCTCAAGTACACAATAAGGACATTTGCTCAACCATGTTTGTAGCAGCCTTATTTGTAATAACCAGAAGCTGGAAACAGCCCAGATGCCCCTCAACTGAAAAATGGATGCACAAAGTGTGGTATATCTACACAATGGAATATCACTCAGCAATAAAAAACAAGGAAATCATGAAATATGCAGGTAAGTGTTGGGATCTGGAAGACATCATCCTGAATGAGCTGTCCCAGAAGGAGAAAGATGCACACAGTATATACTCACTCATATAGACATTTAATATAGGATAAACCTACTAAAATCTGTATACCTAAAGAAACTAATCAAGAGGGTGGACTCTTGCTAAAATGATCAATTTCTATCCAGAAAGGCAAAGAGGCTGGACATCAGAAGCAGGGGAAAAGATGAAACAAGTCAGGAACCTGACACAGAGGACCTCTGAACCGCTCTGCCCTGCAAACTATCAATGCGGGTGCTGAGATTTATGGGCAACCTTTGGGCAGAGTGCAGGGAATTTTAGGAAAGAAGCGGGAAACAGTAAGATTGGGAGAAGATAGGAACTCCACAAGGAGAGCAACGGAACTAAAACATCAGAGGACAGGGGTCTTTCCTGAGACTGATACTCCAACCAAGGACTATGTATGGAGATAACCTAAAACCCCTTCACAGATGTAGCCCATGGCAGTTCAGTATCCAAGTGGGTTCCATTGTTATAGGAACATGGACTGTCCCTGACATGAACAAATTGGCCTGTTCTTTAATTACCTCCCTCTGAGGGGGAAGCAGCATTATCAGGCCACAGAAGAAGACAATGCAGCCCCACCTGATGAGACCTAATTGACTAGGATCAGAAGGAAGGAAAAGACCTCCCCCATCAGTTTACTTGGGGAGGTCATGCATGCAGAGGGTGGAGGAAGGGAAGGATTGGGATGGGAGGAGGGAGGGAACCACAGGGGGGATACAAAGTGAATAAAGTGTAATTAATAAAGAAAATAAATTTAAAAATTAAAAAAAACTAAAAAAAAAAAAACCTGATGTGATCATTTCTTTAGATGCTGAAAATTCCTTTGACAAGATACAACATCCTTCATGTTAAAAGTTTTGCAGACATCAGGGAAAAAAAGTTCATACCTAAATACACAAAAAAGGAAATATATAGCAAGCCAATAGCCAGCATCAGATTAAAGGGAGAGAAACTGAAATCAATCCCCCTGAAATCTGGGACAAGGCAAGGCTTGCCACTCTCTCTGTATGTATTCAACATAGTGCTTGAAGTTCTAGCTAGAGCAATAGAACTAAAGGATATTGGGGATACAAAGAAGAAAGAAAAAAGTCAAAGTATTCCTACTCACAAATGATATGATAGTATACAAAAGTAACCTGCAAAGTTCTGTTAGAGAACACCAACAACTGATCAACACCTTCAGCAAAGCAGCAGCATATAATATTAACAAAAAAAAAATAGAAAAGAAAAAAATACCAGCCTTCCTCTACTGAAAGGACAAACAGCCTGAGAAAGAAATTAGGAAACACAAGACTCTTCACAACAGCCACAAATATAAAATATCTTGGGGTAAAGCTAACCAAGCAAGTGAAAGACCTGTATGACAAAAGCTTCAAGTCTCTGAAGAAAAAAAAAAAAACTACAAAAGGTATCAGAAGATGGAAAGATCTCTCATGCTCATGGATTGGTAGGATTATCATAGTAGAAATGGCCACCTTACCAAAAGCAGGCTACAGATGCAATGAAATTCCCATCAAAATACCAACACAATTCCTTACAGACCTTGAAAGGACAATTTTCAACTTCATATGGAAAAGCACAAATCACAGAAGACCTAAAAAAATTCTGTACAATAAAAGAAATCCTGGAGGGATCTCCATACATGACTTCAAGCTGTACTACAGAGCAATTGTAATATAATCTATATGGTACTGGCAATGAAACAGACTGGTTGATGAATTGAATCAAATTGAAGGACCAGAAATAAACTCAATCACCTATGAACACCTGATTTTTTTTATAAAGATGCTGAAACCATACAATGGAAAAAAAGTTAACATATTCAACAAATGGTGATTGTCTAACTGGATGACTACATGTAGAAAATGCAAATGAATAAATGGTCATATTTATCACCATGCACAAAACTAAAGACAAAGTGGATCAAAGACCTTAACATAAACCAGATATATTATATCTGCTGGATGAGAAAGTGGTTAAGAGCTTGGAACTCATTGGTACAGGGGACAACTTTCTGAACACAACAACAACAGCAAAGGCTCTAAGATCAAAAATTAATAAATGGAACCCACTGAAACGGGAAAGCTTCTGTAAGCAAAAGACACTGTGAACAGAAGAAAAAGTGTGGTGGGTTCTGATTTTTGAGATTGTGAAGCTTTGGGTGGCCTGAGACTCTTAGAGATCCTCTTGCCCTTATCCCAGAGAGATGGAATTAATGACATTGATGGCTTGGGCCACCATGTCTTGCTGTATATGATGGTGGTGCTTGTATATACGTGCACTACTTGCTTTCCTGTTTGGAAAATGCCAGAAGAGGGCATTGGTACCCATATAGCTGGAGTTTTAGACAATTGTGAGTGGACTTGATGCTGTGCACCAAACTTGGGTCCCCCAAGAAGAGCAGCAAGTACCTTAACTACTCCAGCCTCTTGGCTTGTGCAGACCTACAAACATCGTTTCCTGAGACCTTCCTACCAGTGCACTCATAATAGGTGGACAGCATCAAATGACTCAGTGCAGTGTTTTCATTGGCTATAGCTGTGACATAGGCAAGACCATTGACTCTCATTGCCTGGCTAGCAGATAAAGGTGGGTTCTCAATGGCTGGGGTACCTTAAGGAAAGCTGACAGGAAAGTATGATGACCCTAGCTCTCCTGAGTGCCTTTCTTTAACCATTCACTAACATCCCATAGAAGGTGAGGTTTGGGCCCATAGCCAGAGAGACACATAAAGAAGGCCTGGAAATTCCTTAAAAGCATCAGGCATTGCCCGTGCTGATGATATCACCACTATGCAGAGACTTTGGCAGTGTTATGCAGAAATCATTCCATGGAAGACATGATCTGAAAGAAAGCCTCAGGCATGATTTCAAGGTAATCTTCTGGGTGTCAGCCCAAATGTCCACAACAGAAGGAGACTTCTTAGAAAGATTATCTTCCACCAGGAGGTGCAGTGGGCAGGAATAGTGGGGAGCGAGTGGCTGTTGATCTTGAGGATGTCCCTGACTTCCCAAGAGTTCGTATATTACTGGTCTGTGGCCCAAGCTGTTTTGGTGGGCTAGTGAAGGAAAGTGTTTGAACCCATTCACTGAACATGTGACACAAAACTTTGTGTGATGTACTGCCTCTGCTTTTCCCCTTGCAAGGTGACTTTCAGTGTCCCCCAGATTAAGGGAACATCCTGAAGCCAGGAGGCAGGGTCCTAAGGAGGGTACCATGAAGGAACGTGAACAGCACTCACAGTAGGATACTGGAGTCTGGTCCCAAAACATTGCTTACACATCATGCATATGAAGAATAGAAAGAAACTGGGATTCATGTGCTTACATGTTCACATATCTTCTAGTGCTCTGTAAGAAGGTTTGTTGAAGAATCTAGACCTACAGCTATGCATTTGCTGCTGCTGTTGCTGATGACACAGGCATATACTAGTAACAGTGGGACTATAAAGAGGCTTCCTGAGCATGTATGATGAACACAGCTCTTTCAATCTGATTGGGACAGGTCACCTACAGAAGAAACAGATGCCATGGAGGTGCCATGCAGTAGTGACAAGCTTAGGGTGCAAAAATAGTTATTGTCTTATGGTCAGAGTTTTGATAACATGTGCTCATATCTACACGGATGGTCTGAGTAAAGCTTCTGTGTAGTGGGTGCTTGCATTTTACATGAACCAGTGTGACATTTGTTTACCTGTGTCATAGATAAAACAATGTATGAGTCTATCCAAGAAATTGTAACACATTTATACACCAGTTATGGCTAGATTACTGGAACCTTCTTTTTCAGTGTTGATGTGGAATGAGGCAATATTCCATTGAATGTAGGAATGAATGTCATTGCTCTTGTGGAAGAAGATGAAACAACTCATGTTCTGAGAACCATCAAAGTAACATGAGTTTGCCCAGACTCTCTTAACCTAGTGGGATTTTGATTTCTCTCCTGGATTAATACAAACACTAATGTAGGGTGACTTTAATGGGCTTGTTCTGATATGTTGTTGCAGTAACATATTCTGTTCCTAAAGATTCTTTTCAGTTGTCTTTAGTATTTAAACATGATGAATGATGACAATTATGTGACCTCATATAATCTTCAACTTTCAATTATAGAAAGAAGATATGTATAGTAAGAAGCTATTTTCTCCTCTATGAATTCAAACAATTAGTATGATAAACATCATGTATTTTATACTGTTTTATAAAATATTCAATGTGTATTTAATGTGCAAAAAATATGTTATAGACATTGTAAGAGTTAGTTATAGAAACATAATCAGCTCAGATATTTGCGTATCAAAGTCTATTCTAAAATAAAGTTTGGCTATACTGCTCTAAATTTATAGCCTCAGCCATAGTCTACAGAAAAGCCTTTTTATCAGTACCAATAAGCAAGGCACTTCTATCATCATCATCATCATTAGTAGTAGTAGCATATTAGGAAATTTTTGACAGATTGAGAACTGAAAATAAGAGTCATGTTATTTTTCTGAATTTCCTAAAAATTTAACTATAAGAAAAACAATTTTGCATTTTTCATTTGGACCCATTGTTAGAAACAAGGTCTTTATTATGAAAAGATTGGTTGCAAGAGTGTATGTAACCTCTTATTTAACAATAGGTTTTCATCTTTTTATGTACAAGTTTCTTTTAGTGTAAGCATATTGTTTGCATCTATCTCTTGGTCATAGCAAGAATTGTGAAGTTGCAGTCAACTCATGAATGGCATTGTGGTATATGCCTTTAATTATACCATTGCGAGGAAGGGGAATGTTGAATGTCTATGAGTTCAAAGCTAGGTGGTTTACATAATAAGTTCAGCTCATCCAGGGCTAGAGCATAAGGTCTTGTTTTAGATAAACAATCTCAGGTAAATTTTCTGTTTTAGATATTAGTTTAGAATGAGAGACTTATGCTACATATCACATGGCCTCAAATTGGCTATGATCCCTTGGCTAGCCACAAATTTGCAGCCTCTGACTCCTAAGTGCTAGAATTACAGGCCTCAAATATTGTACCCTATTTCATTCAGAGAGCTACACACTTCAGGAAAACAGTCAGCCTGAATTTGACATAAGGGTGCTAACAGAAGCATGCATCATGAGTTGGACCATCCACTTTACTCCATTTGGTTGCAGGGACAAACGTATCTTGGAGCCTTTCTTGCTCTTAGACTCTATCTGCACTCTTGGCTTTGATTGTTAGTGGTATTTCTCTGGTAAGAAAATGACACTGGGAGAATGGAAATTTGCCAGGAAAATTCAGAAATGATTTAGGGTCAAGTTTGCCGTGGGTTAGTGTAGATTCAGGATGCAGAAGGGTCAGAGTTTGAGATGCTCAATCCCCTGCATACTGACATAAGTGGTGGTGGACAACCAGACATTAGTCAAGCTCCTGTCTCCTCAGTGTATGACCATCCCATCTGTACTGATAACTATACAATCATACACTGACTGAGAGGTGGAAATGAAGCTATTTAGGTTTTGGAAAGACACGCAACATCCCTTAACATCAGAGACTCCAGCATCCATCAAGGATCTTAGAACAATAACTATCAACACTTTTCTCCCTCTATACATAATGTATGCCTCCAAACTAAGTATCAGGTAATGAGTTACGCAGCTCACTAATTTTCCGCATGTCTCAATTGTGAATCCAGATGGCCCATGCTGCAACCATTTTGAGTATCTTCCTGTGATATTTCAATAACATGCACATTGTTTACTTTTGCTTTTCAAACAGGCAGCCAGTTACTGTTTCTGGATAATGGAATTACGCAGTATGTTTTGTAGGAGATAGTTTTCTCCTTTGTGCTCATGTGGCTCTTCTATTTCCATATAAACGTTTATTATTTAATGAAGGAAAGTTCACAGGAAAACTACCTCCAATAAGGGTCATTATCTTTGATAAGCCAGGAAAATAGTATCCTTCTAGACTGTAGGTAAATGGAGCCAGCCTTGCATGACTTGTCTTTGTAATCTCTTCTGGGTTACTTCTTCCAGTTCACCTTGAGCTCCTGTACCCAGTCCACATTGGGCTTAGTATGCTTTCTTCCCTTCTCAGTTGCTCATTCTTCTCTCTGTTGACTTAGTTCTGCTCGACTCCCATCTCACAGGTAACACATTTCTCTTCCTTCACATGCACCTCAAAGCCCATTTCTTCATATTACCCCACCCCATGTCAGTCTAGCAATTTCTTTCTGTATAAATATGCAAAACGTTTCTTTAATTTGAGTTACAGCCATGATTACAGCTTGTTCCCAAGTAGATATTTAAGGGTATTTTACACTGTTGAATTTTAAAGAGTGTCTTGGCTGTGAGGCAATAGTTGTGAAAATCTGAGTGCAGTGGGTTTGAGGTGTTCAGTCTGCCAATTAAGGCGGCTAAGACCTTGGTCAGTACATTCTGACATGAGTTGTAAATTCAGGGAGGTAGAGTGTGAGCACCCATTGGGCAGCATGAAGGGCAGGCACATCCTCTCATGAGACAACCAGGACTTATCCTGTTTCCCATGTTTAATTAGAGAGTGGTAGATGGTGACTCAAATGTCTTGACATGCTCTATTTTAAAGTGATTAAGCAAAGAAATTGTGCTCACCTCAGGGTAAATGCATCATTTCCCATAAGCAGGAGCAGATTCTCTGTGGCAGTGGTCTTGTGGGCCACTAAGCATCACATAGAAGCAAAACATTTAAGATCCCTGGAATGAGCAGGCAAATGTGAGCAGGCATAGTTTAACATTGCAACTGCCTTGTAGTTTAAGTCTCTTTGTACCTTTCTAAAGCTTATTTCTCTACAGTATCTTTCCTTTATCTTTGGATCCTCTTTTTATGCTTGCATTTCATCTCTATAAAAAAATAGGGTATTAGGTGAGTCCTTTTCTATCTTCCAGCAATTAGAATAGTACTTAGTAGATCCTAGGGGCAGACTGAGAGTTATAGTCTACCAAACACATTCACTGGGTTGGAGGTGTGTTTTGCTATACTTTCAATTGCTAGGATTTAAATTGTTCCACAGCCCATGCTGAGACTCATAGCCAAACATTAGGGAGAGCACAGGGAGCCTTGTGAAAGAGTGGATGAAAAATTGAAGGACTCAGAGGGAACAGGAGAATCAAATGAAGACCAACAGATTCAATTAACCTGGGTCAAGGTGGCTTACAGAGCACCAACCAATGAAGGTCCATGTACTCTTCATAGGACCCTTACACTTATTAAGCGTGTCCCCAAGAAAGGGGAGAGGGAGTAGTCCCTAACAAGGACATTGTTGCCTGGTTTTCAATCACTTTCCCCTGGTGAGCCTGCCTCACCAGGGCTCAGGGGAAGAAGATGACTTGGTCTGAGTAGGTAGGGAAGAGGCTCTCATTATCTGAGGAATAAGGGAGGGGTAATATTGGGAAGTGGGAGGGATGATGGGAAAGGAAGGAGAAGAGAAAGTGTCTAAGATCAAGATGTAATGTGAATAAATAAATGAACTGATTAATTTTTAAAAGAACTCGTTTAAATCAATGTGGTGGTGGTACACACCTTTAGCCTCAACACTCAGGAGGCAGAGATAGGCAGATTTCTGTCAGCCTGATCTAGAGTACATTTCAGGACAGGGAGGACTACACAGAGAAACCCAGTCTCAAAAGGAAACAAGAAACAAAAAGAATTCATTTAAACAAAACCTTACCGTATGTTTGGAATATCAATTCTAACCCATTTTATGGGATAGGTATAGTTCATTTGCAGACATGGATCAGAAGAAACCACAGTGTTCTTTGATGGTAACTTTGCTGACCCAAGAGGAAAGTGTCTGAACAATCTCCATATTAATGCACTTTAAGAACAGTGTCAATTCAGAGAGTTAGTATCATTGAAAAGAATATACCACAGTCATATTATTCATGAATTGATGAGAAATATGTGTCTTCCAGTGAACAGTTTTACATATATAACCATGGTTGTAATTGACCATCACAGCTACAGGGAAAAATATAAAACTTCAATTTCTTAAAATGATGCCTCCTGCAATAGTAAGTAGAATTATTTCTCCACCCTTTGAAGCTGGCCTTGGGCTCATTTAATTGTTTGAGCCTGTGCAGAAATACAGGCTTGAAGAGTGATCAGGCTTTGCCTCTTTTTAGCTTCTTTTGAGACAAATACAATGAGAATGAGTCTGAGATAGCATCCTATCTATGGAGAGCCAGAATATGCCCCAAACGTGTAAATGAACTTGTAACACATCATAAAGGTTTTTGAGCCTTCCAGGTGCTGAGAACTGTATTAATCACCCAAAAATGTTGACCAAGATAATTCTGAACAAATGACATAAGATTTTCTTCAAGCCAATAACTTTCTCTGTGGTTTATGATGTAGTAATATACAACCCATAAAAGATAAGCACAGACAAGTCTAACACAATTTAATTGCAGTACTAAATAAGATGAAGGGTTAATTGCTAGGAATCTTTAGTTTGAAATTAGTTTCCATGAAACGATAAAAATGTACCTATGTAGGAAGAAGCAACATGGATAAATAAACATGAATAAATAAACAGCACCAAAACAAACTGCAAAGAGTCTATCCAACATAAAAATAAGTCAACCAAAGAAAATATGATGAACACAGAAAAAAAAAAACTATACAATTTTAGGTTATCTATATGGCATCTAAGTTCCTTCTCTCAGGAATAATGACTACAGAAATGATAAGTTTTCTCAATTTTATTGTTACTCATGTTTAAGTTTTTGTAATGATACCTATGCACCTGTATTAGGTTATTGGTTGTATTTCTTGGTATGGTTTCTCTCCCTTCTGTTGAGTGGATATTTTTAAAACATTTATTTTTATGCACTTTAGTGTTCTGCTTGCATGCCTGTGCAAAGTTGTCAGATCCTCTGGAACTGTAATTACAGATAGTTGTGAGCTGCCATGTAGATGCTGGGAATTGAACCCGGGTTCTCTGGATTCCAGAGGACATTAGACTCTAATCCATTTTTTCCAGTCCTGTTGAGTGGTACTTTTAATGTATTTCCTGTTACCCCACCTTGTCAGGTTAAAGAACAGCTTGGTAGGGATCAGTCTAGGAGAAATTTAGTTTTAATATTCAAATGGAGTAGCAGAAGTAATACTGGTTCAGCTTAATCTAAGTGAATTTTCAAAGTCCAGAGTTAGAAGAATATCACAGCCAATATTCTCAAGTCTGGAGCAGGTGTCTAGTGCAGAGCTTCTCCTCAGGGAGGGATACTGATGTCAGTGCAAATCTAGGATTCTTACCTGAAAAGGGTTTGCAGAGGGAGGATCAGAAGGCAAGATCTAGAACATGTGGTCTTCAGCCAGGTCATAAGAACATGAGTCTAGAGCTTCTGTGTGAAGAGGGGCCATTCCTGGGTTGAATATAGTTCACCAAAGAGAAAAAAGACATCTTAACATTGACTGAAGAGGTATATTTGAACTGCTAAATGAAATAGCTGTCAATTCAGAAGTAAATGCAAATAGATCCAAACTTATCACCCTGCATAAAACTAAAGTCCAAGTGGATCAACAACCTCAATGTAAAATTAGACACACGAAAACTGTTAGAAGAAAAAGTGGGGAAGAGCCTGGAACCCATGGACACAGTAGACAATTTACTGACTAGACAATTTACACCAACAGCACAAGCTCTAAGAGCAACAATCAATAAATGGGACCTCATGAAATTAAAAAGCTTCTGTAAAGCAAAGGACACTGTTGTCAGAACAAAACAACTACCTACAGATTGGGAAACAGTCTTCACCAAGCCTATATCCAACAGAGGGCTAATATCCAGTATATATAAAAAGCTAAAGAAGTTAAAAAACAACAAATTAAGTAATCCAATTAGAAAATCGGAAACAGAACTAAATAGAATTCTCGATACAGAAATATCGAATGGCAGAGGAACACTTAAAGAAATGCTCAATGTCATTGGTCACCAGGGAAATGCAAATCAAAACAACACTGAGATTTCACCTTACACCCATCAGAATGGCTAAGATTAGAAACTCAAGTGAGAACAAACGCTGGAGATGTTGTGGAGAAAGGGGAACCCTCTTCCACTGCTGGTGGGAATGTAAACTGTACAACCACTCTGGAAATCAATCTGGCGTTTTCTCAGACAATTAGGAATAGTGCTTCCTCAAGATCCAGCTATACCACTGCTAGGCATATACCCAAAAGAGGCTCAAGTACACAATAAGGACATTTGCTTAACCATGTTTGTAGCAGCCTTATTTGTAATATCCAGGAACTGGAAACAACCAAGGTACCCCTCAACTGCGGAATAGATACAGAAAGTAAGGTACATCTACACAATGAAATACTACTCAGCAATAAAAAAACAAGGAAATCTATCTGAAGGAGGAAATGGTTGTTGATAGTGCTCCTGTCAGCAGACGGCTGTAAGAAAATTCAGATCAACTGGGCAAGATGGCAGGGCCAGGAGGACTCTCATTCTGAGCAGCAGCACAGCAGGATCAGCACAGTGACCAGCAATCAGAACTCGAGGCCATAAAACACAAGTGATTGTGTTTCCCAGGTGAGAGGATAAACCACAGTAGGGAATTCAATCAGCTTTAACTCACCAGGCTAAACCTCAGCAGAGATCCCAGTTCTGCCAGGCGCTTGGTCACCAGCCCCAGCCCAGAGCCACAAGCCAGCATGATCTAGTCACTGTCCCAGACTGAACTGTGGGCCCACAACATCATAGACTGGATTTTCCAGTCGAGATATAATCGCCCGGAGCAGGAAACGATTGGGACCAACCTTAGGTCACCCAGAAATCCCCTGGAAAAGACTCAGGTTCCGCGGGCACCCCAGGAGCCAGCCCAGAGCCAGAGCCAGGGACCGAGGCGCCTGCACAGAGCCCTGCCTGCGCGCCTGATTCGCTGCCTCAGATAGAACTGTGGGCCTCAGGGCACCAGAGACTGAGTTTCACTGTTGGGTGCAGACTCACAGGGAGGGAAATGGCTGGTCTGATCTCAGAGCACTCAGCTGATACCACCACCCCAAAAAGGTCTAGGGAAAAATTACCCAGTTTCAGCAGACTCCCAGGCTCCCAAAGGCCAGAAAGGCAGAACCACGGGCGGGCGTCTGTGCCTGTGGGCTCTACTCGCCACCCCAGAGAGAACGGCCGGCACCAAAGCAAAGACTGGGTGTCCCTGGCAGGAGGAAACCCCACAGTGGGGGGGGGGGATCATCAGGTCTAACGCTCAGGACACCCAGCACCAAAAGACTTTCTGGATTAATGCAAACTCTAGGCTCTAGCTTTCTAATGCAGGCAGGAACATTGGGCTCAGCCGCCATTATTGAGTACCACTAGGGCACTGGGGCACATAGCTGCATCCTCAGAACTACAAAAGCCAGAGAGACATTACAGCAGCCCTCAGATACTGTGCCAAGAATCAACCAGTTATCCCTAGCTAGACTGATAAAACTGGGGAATCCCTGGTCCTTCAAGAGGGCTACACCCACAGCGTCTGGACCAGAGCAGTGCCCACAGCCAACATCCCAGACAGGGACACAACTACCAGTCCAGACTGAGGCACCCAGCCTCCAGACCAGAATGAAGCTCTCAGTTACCAGCCACCAGACCGGAGCCTCGCCCCCAGGTGCCAACTCAACCTAGGTGCACATTCTCCAGGCCCAGAGCAGAGCACTCAGCCTCTGGCCCAGAGACTTGCTGGGCGCTCCTCTCACTTTCCTGAACAGAACTGTGTGCCCCAGGATAACAGACTGAGTTTCCCTGTTGGGAGAAAACCCCACAGCTAGGGAATCAGCAGATTCTTCAAGAGGACTGTACCTGCAGCTCACTAAATTTATAACGAGAAAACCAACAGGGGGGCAGCTGTCTTGAGAACTTATATGGGTAAGAGGAGAGCCCCCCCTCCGCCTAACAAACACCACAGCTACTACTCAGATCTGTACACCTGAGATGAGCAGTGGCAATTCCTAAGAAACACTGGCCATACAGTGACCATACCCAAAAAACAGAGGAGGACTCCTTCAGGAAAAATCATCTTCCGGCCAAGGGAATTCTCCCTATCGCAGGACTCCAGAAACTAACAGCCGACACCTAAAACAGCCCAATGGGTAGAGGTCAGTGTAAAAACTCAACCAACAAAAGACAGAGCAATATGGCATTTCCAGAACCCAGCCATCCAGGGGCAAACAGCCCTGAACAAGGCAGCATGATAGAAAATCAAGAAGATAACCTTACATCTATGCTGATGAAGAGGATAATAGAGGAAACAAATGAAATACATAAAGAATTAGAGGAAGATAAAACCAAACAGATCATGGCTATCCATAAAGAAATGGAGTAAGTTAAAGACAAGCAGATTATGGCTATCCGTGAAGAAATGGAGTAAGTTAAAGACAAGCAGATTATGGCTATCCGTGAAGAAATACGGGAAGATGTAGCCAAACAGTTTGCAGCCTTCAGAGAAGAAATAATTAAATCACTGAAAGAAATAAAAGAAACAGAGTTGAAGGAACTAAAAGAAAAACAGGAAAATACAATCAGATAGGTGAAGGAAGTAAACAGAACAACTCAAGACTTGAAGATAGAACTGGAAAAATTAAAGAAAACACAAATGGAGGAAATAATGGAGAGGAAGAATTTAGGGAAGAAAACAGGAACTACAGAGGTAAGCATAACCAACAGACTAGAAGAGATGGAAGAAAGAATCTCAGGTGTAGAAGATACAATGGAAGAAATCAATGTATCTGTCAAAGAAAATGTTAAATCCAAAACATTCCTGACACAGGCCGTCCATGAAATCCAAAAGAATATGAAAAGACAAAACCTAAGGATAATGGGTATAGAGGAAAAAGAAGACTCCCTTCTCCAAAGCCCAAAAATATTTTCAATAAAGTCATTGAAGAAAATTTCCCCAACTTAAAGGAGAGACCAATAAGAATGCATGAGGCCTACAGAACACCCAACAAATTTGACCAGAAAAGAAAATCCTCCCGCCACATAATAATCAAAACAGTAAGTATACAGAACAAAGAAAAAATACTAAAAGCTGCAAGGGAAAAAGTCCAAATAACATATAATGGCAAACCCATTAGAATCACACCTGATTTTCAACAGAGACTATGAAAGCCAGAAGGGGCTGGATGGATAACATGCAGAACCTAAGAGAACACAGATGTCAGCCCATGCTACTATACCCTGCAAAACGCTCAGTCCTCATAGATGGAGAAAACAAGATATTCAATGACAAAAACAAATTTCAAAAATACCTACACACAAATCCAGCATTACAGAAGACATGGGAAGGGAAAATACAACCCAAGAAAATTAGCTTCTGTCAAGAAAACACAGGAAATAATTAACCTTACTACAGTAAAACAAAAAGCAACCAAGCACACAAACTTATGACCACAGCCAACATCAAAATCAAACGATCTAACAGCCACTGGTCATTAATCTCTCTCAACATCAATGGACTTAACTCTCCAGTAAAAAGACACAGATTAACAGAATGGATATGTAAACAAAACCCAGCAATCTGTTGTATACAAGAAACACACCTAAGGCACAAAGATAGACATTACCTGAGGGTAAAAGGTTGGAAGACGACTTTCCAAGCAAATGGACCCAAGAAGCAAGCAGAAGTAGCCATTCTAATATCTGATAAAAATAGACTTTCAACCAAAATTAATCAAAAGAGATGGGGAAGGACACTTCATGCTCATCAAGGGAAATTTATACCAGGAAGACGTCACAATCCTGAACATCTATGCCCCAAATACAAGAGCACCCACATTTGTAAAAGAAACATTGATAAAATTTAAACCACATATAGATCCCCACACATTAATAGTGGGAGACTTCAACACCCCACTCTCAAAAAAGGACAAAACAGAAATTAAACAACGAAACAATATCTTTGACAGAGGTCATGAATCAAATGGACCTCACAGACATTTACAGAACTTTACACCAAAACACAAAAGAATTTGCGTTCTTGTCAGCACCTAATGGTACCTTCTCCAAAATAGACCATATCGTTGGTCACAAAGCAAGCCTCAACAGATACAAGAAGATTGAAATAATCCCTTGGATGTTGTCTGATCACCATGGAATAAAGCTGGACCTCAACAACAACAGAAATATCAAAAATCGTACACACACGGAAACTGAACAACTTGTAACTAAATGACAGCTGGGTCAGGGAAGAAATAAAGAAAGAAATTAAAGTCTTCCTAGAACTCAATGAAAATGAAGACATACATACCCAAACTTGTTGGACACAATGAAAGCAGTGCTAAGAGGAAAGTTCATGGCACTAAGTGACTTCAAGAAGAAATTCGAGACAGCTCATTCAAGCAATTTAATGGCTCACTTAAAAACCCTAGAAAAAGAAGAGGCAAACAGATCGAAAAGAGTAGATGGCTGGAAATAATCAAACTCAGGGCTGAAATCAATCAATTAGAAACAAAACAATTCAAAGAATCAATGAAACCAAGAGCTGGTTCTTTGAGAAAATCAACAACATTGACAAACCCTTAGCCAAGCTAACTAAAAGGCAGAGAGACACAACCCAAATCAACAAAATCAGAAATGAAAAGAGGGACACAACTACAGACACTGAGGAAATCCAAACAATCATTAGGACTTACTTCAAAAGTCTATATGCCACAAAATTTGGAAATCTACATGAAATGGACAATTTTCTTGATCAGTTCCACTTACCAAAGCTGAATCAGGACCAGGTAAATCAAATAAATAGTCCTATATCCCCCAAAGAAATAGAAGCAGTCATCAAAAGTCTCCCATCCAAAAAAAGCGCAGGACCCGATGGCTTCAGCGCAGAATTCTACCAGACGTTCAAAGAAGAGCTAACACCAATTCTCTTCAAACTATTCCACAAAATAGAAACAGAAGGAACATTACCAAACTCATTTTATGAAGCCACAGTCACCTTGGTACCTAAACCTCACAAAGACTGAACAAACAATGAGAATTACAGGCCAATCTCCCTTATGAACATTAATGCAAAAATATTTAACAAAATACTTGCAAACCGAATCCAAGAATACATCAAAGATATTATCCACTATGACCAAGTAGGCTTCATCCGAAGGATGCAGGTGTGATTCAATATACGGAAATCCATCAATGTGATCCACCATATTAACAAAATGAAAGAAAAAAAAAAAACACATCATAATCTCCCTAGATGCTGAAAAAGCATTTGACAAAATCCAACATCCATTCATGTTTAAAGTATTGGAGAGATCAAGGATACAAGACACATATCTAAACATAGTAAAGGCGACATACAGCAAGCCTATGGTCAACATCAAACTGAACGGAGAGAAACTTAAAGCAATCCCACTGTAATCAGGGAGAAGACAAGGCTGCCCACTCTCTCCATATCTATTCAACATAGTTCTAGAAGTCCTTGCTAGAGCAATAAGATGGTTGATGGCGATCAAGGGGATACAGATTGGAAAGAAAAAAGTCAAATTATCACTATTTGCAGATGATATGATAGTATACATGAGTGACCCCAAAAACTCTACCAGGGAACTTCTACAGCTGATAAACACCTTCAGCAAAGTGGCCATATACAAAATCAACTAAGAAAAAATCAGTAGCACTCCCCTATACAAAAGACAAAAGGGCTGAGAAAGAAATTAGGGAAACAACACCCTTCACAATAGCCACAAAGGACATAAAGTACCTTGGGGTAACCCTAACCAAGCAAGTCAAAGACTTCTATGAAAAAAATTTCAAGTCTCTGAAGAAAGAATTTGAAGAAGATATGAGAAGATGGAAAGATATCCCATGCTCATGGCTTGGCAGGATTAACATAGTAAAAATAGCCATCTTACCAAAAGCAATCTACAGATTTAATGCAATTCCCATCAAATTACCAACACAATTCTTTACAGACATGGAAAGAAAAATTCTCAACTTCGTATGGAATAACAAGAAACCCAGAATTGCTAGAACAATCCTCTAAAATAAAAGATCTTCTGGAGGTTTCTCCATCCCTGATCTATGCTGTACTATAGAGCAACAGTTATAAAAACTGCATGGTACTGGCATAGAAATAGAGTGGTGGATCAAAGGAACCGAACAGAAGATCCAGAAATAAACCCACACACTTATGGACACCTGATTTTTGACAAAGATGCCAAAACCATGCAATGGAAAAAAGATAGCATCTTCAACAAATGGTGCTGGTCCAACTGGATGTCTACATGTAGAAAAATGAAAATAGATCCATACTTATCACCCTGCACAAAACTGAAGTCCAAGTGGATCAAAGACCTCAACATAAAACCAGAGACATTAAATCAGCTAGAAAAAAAAGTGGGGAATACGGTAGAACTCATTGGTACAGGAGAAAACTTCCTGAACAGAACTCAACCAGCACAGGCTCTAAGAGCAACAATCAATAAATTGAACCTCATGAAACTGACAAGCTTCTGTAAAGCGAAGGACACCATCATCAAAACAAAGCGACTGCCTACAGATTGAGAAAGAATCATCACCAACCCTTTATCTGACAGAGGACGCATATCCAGTATATATAAAGAACTAACGAAGCTGAAAAGCAGCAAACAAAGTAATCCACTTAAAAAATGGGGAACAGAGCTAAACAGAGAATTCTCTTTAGAGGAATATCAAATGGCAGAGAAGCATTTAAAAAATGCTCAACCTCATTAGCCATTAGGGAAATGCAAATCAAAACAACCCTGAGATTTCACCTTACAACCATCAGAATGGCCAAGATAAAAACTCAAATGACAACACCTGCTGGAGAGGTTGTGGAGAAAGGGGAACCCTTCTCCACTGCTGGTGGGATTGTAAACTTGTACAACCACTCTGGAAATCAATCTGGTGCTTTCTCAGACAACTAGGAATAGCGCTTCCTCAAGATCCAGCCATACCACTCCTAGGCATATACCCAAAAGAGGCTCAAGTACACAAAAAGGACATTTGCTCAACCATGTTTGTAGCTGCTTTATTTGTAATAACCAGAAGCTAGAAACAGCCCAGATGCCCCTCAACTGAAGAATGGATGCAGAAATTGTGGTACATCTATACAATGGAGTATTACTCAGCAATGAAAAATAAGGAAATCATGAAATTTGCAGGTAAATGGTGGGACCTGGAAAAGATCATGCTGAGTGAGATTTCCCAGAAGCAAAAATACACACAAGGTATATACTCACTCATATAAACATATAAAATAGAATAAACCCACTAAAATCTATACATCTAAACAAACTAAGCAAAAGAGAGGATCCTAACTAAAAAGTTCAATCTCCATCCTGAATAGCAAAGAGGATGGTCATCAGAAGAAAAAGAAAACAAGAAACAAGCTAGGAACCTGCCACGAGGGCCTCTGAAAGCCTCTGCCGGTGCAGACTGTCAAAGCAGATGCTGAGCCTGATGTCCAACTGTCGGGTACAGTGAATGGAATTTTATGTAAGAAGTGGGAAATAGCAAGAGCTGGAGAGGGCAGGAACTCCACAAGGAGAGTAACAGAACAAGAAAATTTGAACACAGGAAACTTCCCAGAGACTCATACTCCAACCAAGGACTATTCATGGAGATAAACTAGAACCCTGACAATCAGCCACTTCTAATAAGAACTGATAGACTAAGATCAGAAAGAAGGAGAGGAGGACCTCCCCTATCAGTGGACTTGGGGAGGGGCATGCATGCAGAAAGGGGGGAGAGGGTGGGACTGGGAGGGGAAAAAGGAGGGGCTTATGGGGGGATACAAAATGAATAAAGTGTAATTAATAAAAGTTAAATAAAAAAAATTAAAAAAAACAAGGAAATCATGAAATTTGTAGGCAAATGGTGAGAACTAGAAAAGATCATCCTGAGTGACCTATCTCAGAATCAGAAAGCACACACTGTTATATACTCATTCTTATAGACATATAGTATAGGATAAACCAACTAAAATCTGTACACCTAAGGAAACTAATCAAGAGGTTGGACTCTGGCTAAAATCTTCAATCCCCATCCAGAAAGGCAAAGAGAATGTACATCAGAAGAAGGAGAAAACTAGGAACAATTTAGGAGCCTGCCACAGTGGACCTCTGAAAGGCTCTGCTCTGCAGATCATCAAAGCAGATGCTGAGACTTATGGCCAAACATTGTGCAGAATGCAGAGAATTTTATGAAAGAAGTGAGAAATAGTAAGATCTAGAGAGGACAGAAACCCCTCAAGGAGAGCAACAGAACCAAAAATTCTGAGCACTGGAATCTTCCCTGAGACTGATACTCCAACCAAGAAGCATGCATGGAGTTAACTTAGAACCCCTGCACAGATGTAGTCCATAACAGTTCAGTCTCCAAGTCGGTTCCATAGTAATGGGAACAGGGACTGTCTCTGACATGAACTGATTGGCCTGGTCTTTGATCACCTCCCCCTGAGGGGGAAGCATCCTTACCAGGACACACAGGAAGACAATGCAGCCACTCTTGATGAGATCTAACAGACTAAGATCAGAAGGAAGAAAAAGATGATCTCCCCTACCAGTGGACTTTGGGAAAGTCATGTGTGCAAAAGGGGGAGGAACGGAGAGATTGGGAGGAGAGGAGAGAGCAAACTACATGAGGGATACAAAGTAAATAAAATGTAATTTATAAAAAAATTAAAAAGTATTTTTTATTTAAGTGCATGTGTATTTTAACTGCATGTATATCTGTCTCTATGTGTGTGTGTGAAGTGTGTCTGTATTGCCAGCTGAAGATAGAAGAGGGCATTGAATCCTCTGGAGCTGGAGTTATTGATGGTTGATAACCAACGTGGGGGAGCTGGGAACTGATCCCTGGTCCTGGGCAAGAGCAGGAAGTTCTTTTTACCAAAGTCCATTGATCTAGAACTTTGTACCTTCTAAAATGAACACAAAATAAAGACAATTTCTAAAAGCTCAAAAGATTATCTTACTGTTCAGAAATCTTCATAAAAGTTCAGTCTAAGGTAGAAGGACAAGGCTAGAGTTGGTCCAAGAAGCAAGAAGGAATATTGAACTTTGAACATAGATGTATAAGTAAATTTATGAAATAGATGTACATGTCAATAAGAATAACTCATCCAAACAAATGAGTTAACATAGGAATAATAGACACTAATAACACATGGGTGTAATTGAGGTAATTGCAATTTAAAAGTTTCAAAATATTCAGAAATTTGAGAAGGGGGTCTGAAATACTAATTTTGGACTTTTAAATAGGCATTATTATATATAGCAATAACTATTGCAGAAGTGGAGTATATTCAATCCCAAATAATAGAAAGCTGTAAAAGTGGAACTAAATGAGAGAAAGTAAAATGATTTTATACAGGAAACAAAAGGAGAAAAATGACAAACTGAAACTCATGATGTATATTGGTGACAATAATTCCATGTATTTGAGATATTTACCATAAATGTAAATGGTCTACATGTATTAAGAAGTAGGAGATTATACCTTTAGAAAAACATAATTAGGTGTACCTCATACGAGACAAGGATACAGTAGAATCGAGAACATTATATGGAAGCCTTTAAAATGAACAGATTGGAAGGTATTAATGAATGTTAAAATAGGGATGTGTTATTATATTTATTTCCCTGTCTTTTATTGAACATAGATTATTTTCTCATACAACGTATCCTAATTTACAGATTCCCATTTCTCCTTCCAGTTTCTCACTACCTCCCCTCCCATCCAGATACACTCCCTTTCTGAATATCATTAGAAAATAATGGGCTTCTAATAAATCACAAAACATAACAAAATAAAAGACAATAAATTAAAGCAGAAACCATCACAGGAGTTGCACAATGCAAACCAGCAGAAGGAAAAGAGCCATAAGAGCAGGCACAACAATGAGAGACTCACCCATTCCCACACTCAGTACCAAAATAAAAACACTAAACTGGAAGCCATAACACATGTACAGAGGATCTGGTGCAGACCTGTGCAGGCCTTGTGCTTGCTGCTTCAGTCTCTGTGAGTTCATGTGAGCTTTGATCTTATTGATTTACAAAACCTTGTTGTCTTGATGCCTTCCATCCTCTTGGGCTTTTACACACTTTGTACAGCTTATTTTGATTTTATGAATATCAAACTGTAGAGATTAAGACAAAAAACATTACTATGGCTAATATATAACACTTAAGTATGCAAGTCACAGAAAGATTTATACATTTTAAATTTATGCTTTCAACGTACAAATATAGGTAGGGACGATGGTGTACACCTTTAATCCCAGCACTGGGAAGGAAGAGGCATGCATATATCTGTGAGTTTGAAGCCAGCCTTGTCTACACAGACAGTTCCAGGACAGTCAAGACTACATAGTGACACTCTGTCTTGTTTGTGTGGGGTGTTTATGTGTGTGTCTACTTGTGTGTGTTAAGTTGATAGTTATAAAAGGAAGAATTTCTCAGCACACTATAAGGATATAAGACTTTTTACATATATTCAGCCACTCTTTAATTAATTGGCAGCCAGAGACATTTCAATCAGCAAAATAAGCGAAAGACAGAATGCTAATCATTAAGTTCGATTTAATGCACCTATCTAGAAATCTTTATGTTAGTTTAGAATAAATTATTTTTTAACCAAGTATGGATGGATTTTTTTAAATGAGCATAGATTTGTGTAAATGATAAACTTCAACTGAGCGTTTTTATTCAGAGGACAGACACTGTTAGAAAATCCTAAGAAACTGATTTATTTTTAGAAATAATGTATATTTGAATTGCTGTCAGCACATTACAGAGTTCATGAATCATAGAACTCACAAAAGAAAGTTTTAAATACATAGATAGAAATGGTAGTGAAATCACTGCTTGTTAGAACCTCAGGGGTTTGGCGCAGTGATTCACAAGGAGAAATTCTTATCATTCTAAATGAGAAAATGCTAAAAAATGTATACAAGACAGCAGTCCAAAATTAAAAGTTAGTAAGCAACAGAGAAAGAAAATGACATAACAAAGATCAGAATAGAAACTAACTAAATATTAAAAAACAAAACAAGGTGCCTTTGAGGTTGCAGTCGGCACAAGCCACAGTAGCAAGTCAGGGCTGCCCATGAGTGTGAGATTGAAACCCTCCCTCCAGCTGAAGCATCTCCCACAGGGACCCTGGCCTCCTTGGTCAGGACAGCAAGATGCTGTGGCTGCACTAGCGGTGCCCACCAAGCAAGATGGGAAATGAGGCAAGTTGCCCTTTGGAAATGTGCTCACACTTTGAGGTTGATGAAATTAAAAGGCAAGAAAAGAGATCCAAGAAACTGGATTTGGACAATTCTGGTTCTTTGAGAGTGGAAGAGTCGTGTCTCTGCCTGAGGTACATCAGAATCCTTTAGTACAGTGGGTAATAAACATATTTGACACAGACAGAGAAGTATGCAGATGGAGGAGTAGACTTCAGAGAATTCATTTAAGGAGTCTCTCAGTTCTGTGTCAAAGGTGATAAGGAAGCAAAGTTGAGGGTTGCTTTCCGTTATTTGTGACATGGATAAAGGTGGCTATATTTCCAATGAGGAACTCTTCCAGGTGTTGAAGATGACAGTTGGGAACAACCTGAAAGATACACAGCTACAGCAGATTGTACACAAAACAATTATAAATGCAGATAAGGATGGAGAAGGAAGAATATCCTTTGGCAAAGGATGTACTGTTGTAAGTGGTTTAGATATTCACAAAAAGATGGTGGTAGATGTGTGACTCTCTGAAGAATACCACCTAATACTTTTGCTTTTTTCTCCATCTCTAAAGATCTGTTCAAGACATGGAGCAATGCTCGGTGTGTATTTAAATGGAAGTGTTTCACCTGTGAAGCCACATTTTCCTATGTGAGCCTCAGCCAACTATGTGTTCTTAAACTCCTATTCTCTCAATAGCTCAGTGTAGCACTTTAAATTTGAAGGACAATGTAGGAGTATGGTGGAGAAAGTGAAGGAGATAGGTTTTAATTTAATTATTTAACTTCATCCTTTATAACAGATATATATGTATATTACTATATATTTAGTAGTTTGGCTTTTAATTTAATATACTTGATTCAGAAACAAAATTTTAGAGTACAAAAGTGTCAAGTAGAACTTAGAATATAAAACATCCTTACATTTATTTCACACAGTTTTATATGTAGGTAGAACGTTTACCATTTTGCCAGGTCAGGTGTTTTCCTCTCTCTGTGCTTTCTCCTTTGAGAGACTGATAAAACATTTGTTATTGCCCAATATTTACTTTAATTACAATTTTTTAATGAGCCTGTAACCTTATTTATATCTCTGACTATGTTTCCAGGGACTGTGTCTTATTGCTGAGCAGCAATCGATCCTTCTCTGTTAGAGGTCTAGTTCTGTGCTGCTGCCAAGAGGTGGGCTCTTGTGTCCATAGAAGAACTGCATGTGTTAAAGCTGCTTCAGGCTGTTATGTGTAATGAAAGCTTTGGTTTCTTTGTAAACTCGGCTATATTATGTAAATATGCTTTTGTTTTAATCCCAAGTATAGGATTTGTTATGGCTGCTTCAGGCTGATGGGCACGAGTAATGAAAGCTTTGGTTTCTTTTTAAACTCAATTATGTTATGTAAATATGCTTTTTTAAAAAATCCCAAGTGTTTCATTTTAGATCGGCTACAGTTTGTCCACAGCTGATAATGGTCTTGTGCAATGAATGGCTTTTGCCAGCTGGTAACAGAGATGGGCGTGGTCTAGGACTCAAAGAATATAAGTTGAGAATCTAGAAAGAGAAGTGCTGGCATTCTGTGTTGGCTTGTGGCATGTAGCAGTTTGGAGAGAACTGAGAGACAACTGGAGGGAAATGGTTTGAGGCACAGCAGCTTTAAGAAGATTGCTAGTTGTGCCTGCTGTTGATGGAGATTGGTATAGCCCTAAAAGATCCCATTTACCCTAAACATCTGGGAGAAGCAAAGGGGCCCTCTCTCCCCACTAACCTTCTCTTCTCTCTGCTACATAGGGTTGGGAGGTTGAGGCCTAAACACTTCAAATAAAGTAGAGTTTCAAAAATGAGAGCTGCAATTATTTTTTTTTTTAACTAACTCTCCCTGAGAAAAAAAAATGTAATTAACAGTTGTGATTTTATGAAGGTCAGAAGTTTTCTGAGACACTAATGATTGTTTTAAATGCATTACTTAGTAAAGAAAACCCAAAGAAATCATGTAATGGCTTAAAATAGAGTTGTTTCATTAACGACAAGTGAATATATTGTCACTAAACTATGTGCGAACCAGGGATTTTTCTTCTGCATTTTAAAAGACATACAGTTAACCTAAAAAACTAGTGATGTTTTAATGAGCACATATTTATGTAAAATCAATTCTTGGTTAAAATGGGGAAAATCTTGCTAATCTGCATGTCATAGGAGGGAAGATTTTATCCAGACTTATACATTTCAAATTTCTTTGCCAGCAGGCAAGATAACAAATGAAGGCTTTATTTTTAATCTTTTTTATTTTTTATTAATTACAGTTTATTCACTTTGTATCCCCCCATAAGCCCCTCCCTCCTCCCCTCCCAGCCCCACACTCCCTCCTCCTTCTTCTCGATTGCCCCTCCAAAGTCCACTGATAGGGGAGGTCTTCCTCTCCTTCCTTCGGATCTTAGTCTATCAGATCACATCAGGAATGACTGCATTGTCATCTTCTCTTCTGTGGCCTGGTAGGGCTGCTCTCCCCTCAGGGGGAAGTGATCAAAGAACAGGCCTATCAGATTATGTCAGAGGCAGTCCCTCTTCCCATTACTATGGAACCCACTTGGACAATATGCTGTCAGGACTACATCTGTGCAGGGGTTCTAGGTTATCTCCATGCATGTTCCTTGGTTGAAATATGAGTCCCTGGGGGGACCCCTCGGTTCAGATTTTCTGGTTCTGATGCTCTCCTTGATGGCTTTTTTGTTGTTGTTGTTTTGCATACACAGTTAGTGATGGATGACCATTTAATAAATTTGTGCAGTATAGAAGCATATCATGTTCTACCACTCGACACTATCCTTTCTCTATTCTACAAAGGTTTTATTGCCTGGAAGTAAAGCATTCTGGTTACTTTTATATAGCAGTTTTCTCTATAGAATTTTTCTATAAAAATTGGTTTTATAATTGGGAATTGTAAAGGGCAGGTTGAATCAAGGTGAAAGAGTATTAAGTTGAGCATACCTGCCTACAATCACTCTTCCTTACTTGTTCCTTCAGCTGATTACTGCACATCATGGGCTCTGTCTGTGAAAGAAATATCCAAGTACATGGTATCTTTGGATGCCATGGAGTTTTGCATGCAGAGCAATTTAAAATGTACCTCTTGTTTACATAGTTTGCATAAATTTAAAAGATGATGTAGCCAAACTTTGGAAATGTTAATATCCAAAATGAAAATCTCCACTCCCTGTAAATCCTTTCTCCCTCTAGGTCATTGAGAGGCTTACAATCCCAGCCAGTGTTTTCATTTGTCCCAGTCTCAACTGCTATGTGCTCTGCTTCAAGAGGAAACTAGTCTTTTGTGAAGTTTTTGTGTATACTTATTTGTTACAAATATTTTAGCAAAAGCATCCTATATCTCTTCATTTTGCTTATCTTGGCTAGCATTCGTGAAACAAAAATAGTGCAAACTGTTTCCTTACTAGAAATGTTCTTTTACAGTCTGTGTGAAGGAGATGGGGAGGGCATGGTTTATGTTGAATGTTTACATTTTCCTCTGCATAATACATGTCATGCTGTGAAATCTTCAGAGAACACCATACATTATGGGTAAGAAAATAAAATATTTGAAACTTTAAAAAATAACACTGGCTGTGTTAGCTCACATCTCTCAGCTTAGCAGTCCAGCTGGAGACTGAGGCAGGAAGACACCAGAGCCAAAGATATCGAGGAGCAAATAGTGACACCTTGTCCCCCAAGAAGACAAAAGAAAACCATTGATTTTGGTGGTACAAGCCTGCAACCTCAGCTTCTCAAGAGGTTGAAACAGGAACATTCTTTATTTGAGATCCGCTATTTTACAGAGCAAATTGAACTCCAATGGACATAGTAAAGTGAGATCCTTCAGGGAATGTAAACTTGTACAACCACTCTGGACATCAATCTGGCACTTTCTCAGACAACTAGGAATAGCGCTTCCTCAAGATCCAGCCATACCACTCCTAGGCATATATCCAAAAGAGGCTCAAGTACAGAAAAAGGACATTTGCTCAACCATGTTTGTAGCAGCTTTATTTGTAATAGCCAGAAGCTGGAAACAGCCCAGATGCCCCTCAACTGAAGAATGGATGCAGAAACTGTGGTACATCTATACAATAGAGTATTACTCAGCAATCAAAAATAAGGAAATTATGAAATTTGCAGGTAAATGGTGGGACCTGGAAAGGATCATGCTGAGTGAGTTGTCCCAGAAGCAAAAAGACACGCATGGTATATACTCACTCATATAAACATACAACATAGGATAAACCCACTAAAATCAGTACATCTAAACAAACTAAGCAAAAGAGAGGACCCTAACTAAAACGTTCAATCCCCATCCTGAAAGGCAAAGAGGATGGACATCAGAAAAAAAGAAAATAGGAAACAACCTCGGAACCTGCTACAGAGGACCTCTGAAAGCCAGAAGAAAACAGGAAACAACCTTGGAACCTGCCACAGAGGGTCTCTGAAAGCCTCTGCACTATAGACTGTCAAAGAAGATGCTGAGCCTGATGGCGAACTGATGGGCAGAGTGAATGGAATTTAATGTAAGAAGTGAGAAATAGTAAGAACTGGAGGGAATGGGAACTCCACAAGGAGAGCAACAGAATAAGATAATTTGAACACAGGGAACTTTCCCAAAGACTCATACTCCAACCAAGGACTATTCATGGAGATAACCTAGAACCCCTGCACAGATGTAGCCCATGGCAGTTCAGTGTCCAAGTGGGTTACATAGTAATGGGAAGAGGGACTGCCTCTGACATAATCTGATTGGCCTGCTCGTTGATCACCTCCCCCTGAGGGGGGAGCAGCCTTACCAGGCCACAGTAGAGGACAATGCAGCCACTTTTGATGAGAACTGATAGACTAAGATCAGAAAAGAGAGGAGAACCTCCCCTATCAGTGGACTTGGGGAGTGGCATGCATGCAGAAAAGGAGGGAAGGTGGGATTGGGAGGGGAGGAAGGAGGGGCTTATGAATAAAGTGAATAAATGAATAAAGTGTAATTAATAAAAAAATAAAGAAAAAGAATTGAAAGCAAAAAAAAATGAAAGGGCTTCATGCATATAGCCAAAGATTTCAGTGTTTGGCTACTGGTTTGTTCTGGCTCATAGTTTGAGCCCTTAGAAAAGCTGCCCCTACAAATACCTACCTTATTTATGCAAAAATGACTTGCTCAAAAAATAAAAAATTTAACAAATTAAAGTTGATGTCATTATAATATAACACACTGTTTGTTGTTCACTTAAGCATAAGAATAAAAAAATTAAAACAAAATAGACTTTATTATATAACACTGTTGATTTATTACATCTCCACACAAAAAAATTTCAAAAGTAAGTGTAATATAAACTTGTGTGGAAAATGACAGTTAACTAAAATTTACCTAAATAAGACAAAATATTAGAAAAAAAGTCAAGAGAACTATCAGGTCACTATTCCACAGAAAAACATCATGCCCAACCATTTTCATGGAAGCATTCCATGTAGCATCTAGGACCAAGTACATCCAGCATTGCAGTTTCAGAATAAGAAAATAAAAAACAAATTTCTTTTATTCAACAACTATAAGTCTTACTACCAAAATATGACCATGGAAGGACACACACACACACACACACACACACACACACACACACACACAGAGAGAGAGAGAGAGAGAGAGAGAGAGAGAGAGAGAGAGAGGTTAAAACTCAACAAAATAAATTTAAAAACTCAAAAGTAGGACCTGGGGAATAGATTTAATCAGTTAAGTCATTGCCATACAAACAAGAGACCTGAATTGGATGACAAGAATCATTGTGAAATAGCCCAGTGTGGCACTGCATGTCTGTCATTCAAGGGTGGGGGAGCACAGGGAAGTGAAGATGAAGACAAGGAAATTCCTAGATCTCACTAGCCGGCCAAACTAACCTAATCATCAAGTGCCAAGAAAACCCTGCACTACACTTGAGGAACAACCCATGATATCCTTTAGCCTCTATATTTGTACAGCATATAGTGCCCACACAAACATATAGACAAAAAAAAGCATGCTTACTTAGTGTAAAACATATCTTATTCCTTGTTAGGATGTTTTCCTATAATCATAATACCAGTATTCAATACTCAGTAGACATAATAATGTATGTTATTTTTTTTCCAGAAAGAGACAAGATGATACTAATTGCCTTAGACTTTTTTAATTTTGAAAAATAATTTATTTTATTGTATGTGAAATTGGTGCTCTGCCTGCATGTATATCTGTGTGAGGGTATCAGATCTTGGAGATACAGATATTGTGAGCTTTCATGTGGTGGGTGCTGGGAATTGAACCCAGGTTCTCTGGAAGACCATTCAGGTCTCTTAACAGCTGAGCCATCTACTCCTACGTGTCCCATTTAAAAAAGAAAGGTGAAAAATAACTGTGCTGGAAACTGGAGCCTAACAGAATCAGCATCAAAGAAGCCAGAGAGACTTCCTCCAGCAACTGATGGGAGAAGATGCAGAGTTCTACAGCCAAACATTAGGCAGAGCTCCAGGAGTCCTACAGATGAGGAGGAAGAAGGAACAGAGAAACCAGAGCAATCAGGAAAACACCACACAAATGGCCACAGAATCAACTGACTGGAATTCATGGGAACTCATAGAGATCAGGGAGCTTGAAGGGGTCTGACCTAGGTCCTCTGCATATTTGTTGTGGCTGAGTAGCTTGCTGTTCTTGTGGAAATAATCATAGTGAGAACAGGTGTTGTCTCTGACTTCTTGCCTACTTGTGGTACCCTTTATCCCTACTGGGTTGCCTTGTCCAGCCTGGAGGTAAAGGCTTATAGCACCTTACTGTATAGAGTGTTATGGTGTGTTTGGTTGAAGTCTGTGGGAGGCTTGCACTTCTCTGAGGAGAGGAGAAGGAGGCATAGAACTGGGATAGAGGGGAGGTAGAGAGGGATTAATGTTAGTCAGGATTAATGGAAAAAGAATTTTTTTAAAAATAGGTAATGTTTAAAAATTATTGAAACCAAACACCTATCAAGATAAAAGGATTAGAGTAGAATTAAAATACATACAAGAATTTTAGAATTTAGAAGTGCTACTGATAAGTGGGAAATTCACAAGCTCATTCAATTCAGTCTAAAAATATGATATGTTGAATTGATAGGACAAAAATGAACAAGATAGTAAATTATGCTGAGATACTTAAAGAACATTTTTTTTAAAAAGGGACAAAATTAGACACATTCTTTAAATTGGATTTCTACCTACAATAGAATGACATTAGATTTTTATCTTTCACCTTAATTATTCCGAAGTGATTACAGTTATGCCATTTTGTCCTGACTCCATTATTCTTTCTTGGTCTGTTTACACATTTCGACATTTTTCGGCCCTCTCTCCCCACAACAGTCACACCTTCCTTGGAAACATATTTGGAAGGTCCATGATCTTGACCATGATTCAGATGTAGTAACTACAATAATTAATGCTTATACAGACTTAAACTAAATTAAGAAGGTGAAGACTAAATTACTGTCATGCTGAGTCTGAAATAACTTCTATGTTCTGTAAAAACAAATATTGAAAGATTACTCAGACCCACAACTAGCACTGATAGAATTGTGATGTTTGCCTTTCAAAATGCTGTGCCCTTGAGCTTCAGCACCAAGATACTTTGAGGTGGCCACAATGAAAGGACTCTTTTAATCTTAATTGCCCGATTATTGTCATGGTCTGGATCTTTTTCACCTGGACTTATCACATTTTTTGGATGCAAGAAAAAACCTCATGCATATGGAATTCAACCACATTTCCTTCTGGCTGGGGAAGATTCAGGAAAGTTGTCTACTGGAAGATATTGCAGAATGCCATGCCTCTCACTGAGCCTGGAGAACTTTGGTTGTCTCTTGTGTTTGCAGACACCAAAACTGACTGAGTCCTTCTAACATTCCTAGGAGGCATGTCCTTACACTGAATTCAGTTCTATTTGAGAAGGGCAGGCTTCTTGGGGACTAAGAAGGATAGGGCTTTTGGGAGCCCTGATCTACAGAAGAATAGGCCTGTTGAAGAGCCTTCTTCCAGACAAGGAGCATAGGCCTCTTGGGAAGTCTCTTTATTGTTCAGGACAGGCTCTTTGAGGACCCATTTGTATTGATGATTATTAATATTTAATACTGATTTATCTTTTAGTTAAACACTAGCTATTCCTAAACCAGCTGTATTCCTAAATTACCACACAGAGACGAGGACTTATTTAATTCACCTAGAGCAAAATGCTGGGCAATTATTACTCCATCCTAAGACTCCAAGCCTGCATAGATTCCTCCCATTCCGATTTCCCACTTTATGTTTCTTTTAGTCATATTTTAGGTCCAGTTAATTTCTCCTCCTGTTTCTCCTCTCAGATCTCTCCTCCCACTCCTTCTTTCTCCTCCCCTTGGGACCAGGATGTCCTACTCTTTTTTCTCCATTCCTCAGCATTGGCTAGTTTTTTTTTTATTGGCAATGCAGAGAACAAGCTGTACAATGTTTACCCACAGATGACACAGGCAAATGCTTAGAATAAGCATACAATGCAATATCTGGATTGATACCATGTAGTGGGGTAGAGAAATCAACATTTGAATGAACAAGGTATACTGTATACATTCCACAAGAACATTATGCTGACACACATTATATATCTGAATGCGGAATAACAAAACAACATGGGTGAGACAGGTGCAGTGCAGATGATACAGGGAATTGTTGGACAGTACGTAAATGTTTCAAGAATGTTGGCAAAGTGCTGGTTCAGAAGTGAGGAGCTTTTCATATTTGACTCATTTCCTTGTACTTTTTAAAATACTAAAAAGTATTTAATATTTATTTTTGTCTGTGTCTGTACAGGCCAAACAAACAAACAAAACTAAACAAACAAACACACAAATAAAACTAAACAATAAACCATTTGCTATGTTCTAGGATCAGAATTCTGGTCCTCTGGAAGAGCAACCCTGCTATAAATTTAATAAACTAGAAAGTAGGAGGTCTCAAATATCCTAGCATCCCAGCAGTTCATGGGAGGTTATGAAGGGAAAACTAGAAAAGCTTCGGCTAGTTACTGCCCTGCTAGAGCTCACGTACCCCCAGTCACATAGCGAAACCAAGTATGCACGGAAAACACCAAGCACGCACGCGCACTCCATTCAGCCACTCAGCAAGGAGGCTGGCTCATACCGGCTTTTCTCTCATTTGACCAAGTGTCCATTTTGCTTAAGACGCTTCCAGAGAACTGTAAGTCCTGTCACCCAAGGAGGGTTGTTTCAGGGGCAAGGAGGAGACAAATGTGAGAAGGGGAGGAGGAGTGTAAGAAGAGGAGGAGTGTGAGAAGGGACAGAGTGAGCCCCTTCGAGGGAGTCCCGGTCACCATTTTAGCTGTGAGGCAAATCCCCTTGGCATTACCAGAGGCTGCAGACGGGAAAATGGAGGTGGGGGACCTTACCAAGGTCACTGACAGGGAAATGGAGGTGGTGGGGACCTTACCAAGGTCGCTGACGGGAAAATGGAGGTGGTGGGGACCTTACCAAGGTCACAAACAGGAAAATGGAGGTGGGGGACCTTACCAAGGTCGCTGACGGGAAAATTGGCAGGGTGAACCTTATCAAGGTCACTGACAATAAATGGAGGTCGGGGACCTTACCAAGGTCACTGACAAGTAAATGGAGGTGGGGGACCTTACCAAGGTCACTAACAGGAAAATGGAGTTGGGGGACCTTAAGGTCACTATCAGGAAAATGGAGGTGGGGGAACTTACCAAGGTCACTGATGGGAAAATGGAAGTGGGGGACCTTACCAAGGTCGCTGACAGGAAAATGGA
>NW_026590466.1:166994-182147 GCF_907164565.1 Psammomys obesus
GGAGGTGGGGGACCTTACCAAGGTCGCTGACAGGAAAATGGAGGTGGTTTTTAACCTTACCCGAGGCCTTTGATAGGGAAGTGAAGGTGTGGATGAGCCTCACCAAGGCCCCTGACAGGAAAATGGATATGGTGAAACTTACTGAGAACTGAGCCTTGAACAGGCAGACCCCTGGTTGGAAGAAAGGAAATCCTAGAGGAGTGGGAACCCTGGGAGGAATATGCTGCCATCACAGAGATGGCCACAGGGAGCAATGGGGGAGGTTAGAGGGGAGGGGTCGGGATTCACATAATGAGGAGCTGAGAGGGTAGGAGGGTTTGGAAAATTGTGATTTGGGTGGATCTGGGAACTGGGAGAGACAAAGTGTATGTAAGAGCCACTGGGGCCCTTGCAGATGTGGCTGGAGGCATGTTGCCTGCAGCCTGGTGTATTGAGGACAAAAACGAATTTACCTTTTTATATTCTCCGAAGCCAGGCTGTATCCTTTAGAACCACACTGTCATGTTTCTCTATATGCTGTTGCACAAGGTAGGTATAGAATGTAAAGGCATTACTTATTTAAGGACCAGAGTAGACTTAAAAATAAATTCTACTTTTGTCATGTGTCTGTAGTGTCTTTTGTGCCTGTAAAGGCCAGAAAGGACATTATATTCGCTGGTGTTTTAGTTCCTGTCATTTGTGAGCTTAGTAGCATTGACTGCTCGTGCTGGGAACTGAATATCTGTTTTGGCGAAGGAGGGGTTGAACAGGTGGTGGCAGGGTCTGTGGCCTGGTGGCATAGAGAACTCGGGGGGCAGAAACAGGTGGATCTCTGAGTTCGAGGCTAGCCTGGTATACAAAGTGAGTTCTAGGACAACCACGGCTACACAAAAAAAAACCCACCTTGAAAAAAAAATAGTGGCTAAAATGTGGCTAAGTGCTTGTAACTGCTGAGCCATTTTGATAGTCCTATTTTTACTCTTTGTATTTCTAAGACACTATATTACTTTGTATTTAGAAATGGCTTGCTAATATTCCTGTTTCAGTCTTTTTTGAGTATTAAGAATATAATAATATATAAACACATCCATCATTTTGTTTGTTCCCTTGGGCTATTTGTTTGTGTGCCTTTTTGACTCATTTTGAGACACAGTCTCACTGAAGGCAAGAATGAACAGGAACTCGATATGTGGCTTGAGCTGACTGTGAGCTAGTAATTTTCAGCCTCCAGAATGGAACGCTGTGATTAAAGAGAGACCTGACTCACCATGGCTGAGTCACTTTTTTTTTTCTGGCAGTTTTGACAGTTGATCCCAGACCTTCTTGCATGGTAACCACCAAACCACCTCCCCAGCTCCGTCGAATTTTGTTTTATATTTGTTTTGCTATTACCATATTTGGAGTATGCTTGTGTGTTGCAGTGAGAGCATCCATAGGATTACTTTGGGTCACACACTGCGTTATTTATTGTTTCAAAATTCTTTTTTGGCTAAATAATATTTTATTGCACACACACCCACACAAGCTCTTTGTTCATTTATTTCTTGGCAGACTCTTAGGCTTAACCTCTTGACTGTTGTAAACTGTGATTCAATAAATGTGAGGATGCAGCTATCACTTTAACTTATCTACTTGATATTATATCCTAAATAAATAACATTTATTTATATTTTCTTGTGTAAATAAATAACTATTTGCCTTTCTGAATGTGGATTGAGCATCTTAGCCAGAGTCCTCCTTCCTGAATAGCTTCATTAGTTGTACAGATTTGAGTATGTTTATCCTATATTATATGTATAATATCCACTTATGAGTGATTATGTACCATGTGTGTCTTTCTACTTCTGGGATACCTCACTCAGGATGATCTTTTCCAGTTTCCACCATTTACCTGCAAATTTCATGATTTTCTTGGTTTTTATCCCTGATTGTGTAGATGTACCACAATTTCTGTATCCATTCCTCAATGGATACAGGAGCATCTGGGCTCTTTCCATCTTATGGCTCTTACAAACAAAGATGCTACAAACATGGTTGAGCAGATGTCCTTGTTGTATACCTGAGCATCTTTTGGATATATGCCTAGGAATGGAATAGATGGATCATGAAGAAGCTGTCTTCCTAATTGTCTGAGAAAGCTCCAGACTCCCCTGTTGGAGGGAATGAAAACTTATACAACCACTTTGGAAATCAAAATTCTTAGGAAGCTGACAGTGATTGGACCAAAAATTAGATATTCCAGTGGTTAAGCACAAACAAATTACAAATCAGGGTTAAAGCCATCATTACATTTTTTTTTCATAAGATTTTAATTTTCACTTATGTCTATAGGTTTGAACATCAGTAAATACAGGTATTAGAGCTCAGTTGTTTGTGAAGGCCAGAGGTTTAGAGCTGGTATTACAGGAAGTTGTGAGCCACCTCCTGTGAGTGTTGGGAAACAAGCTTAGATTCACTGTAAAAAGGTATGCACTCATAAAACCTAAGCCATCCTCCCCATCCCTCTTCTTTTTTATTTATTTACTTTTGATTATTACAGTTTATTCACATTGTATCTCCGGCTGTAGCTCCCTACTTCCCCCCTCCTAATCCCTTCCTTCCTCATCCTTCTCCTCCCTTGCCCCTACCCCTGTCCACTGATAAGGGAAGTCCTACCTAGCCTATCAGATCTCATCAGGACTGGCTGCATTGTCTTCCTGTGTTGCCTGGTACAGCTGTACTCCCTCCTGAGGAGAAGGTGCTCAAAGAACCACCCACTGAGTTCATATCAGAGACAGTCCCTGTTCCACTTACTAGGACACCCACTTGGAGACTGAGCTGCCATAGGCTAAATTGTGCAGGGTTTCTAGGTTATCTCCATGCATGGTCCTTGGTTGGAGTATTGGTCTTTGCAAAGACCCCTGTGCCCAGATGTTTTTGTTCAATTGCTCTTCTTGTAGAACTCCTGACACCTCCAGCTCTTTCTATCCCCCCCTTCTTTCATAAGATACTCTGCACTCTGCCCAAAGTTTGGCTATGATTCTCAGCATCTGCTTTCATACCCTGCTGGGTACCGCCTTCTTCGTTTTTCATTCAAAAATGATAAATTGTTAACTACATTTTTTCTTCTTTATTTTTAATTAATTTCAATATATTCACATTGTATCCCAGCTTAACCCCTTCCCTCATCAACTTCAAGTCCCCTTTCCTCCCCATCTCCCTCTCTTGTAACTCATTCAGTCCACTGATAGGGGAAGTCCTGCTCTCCTTCCATCTGACCATAGCCTATCGGGTCTCATCAGGACTAGCTGCATTGTCTTCCTCTTTGACCTG
This sequence comes from Psammomys obesus, assembly GCF_907164565.1. Lineage (NCBI taxonomy): Eukaryota > Metazoa > Chordata > Mammalia > Rodentia > Muridae > Psammomys > Psammomys obesus. Next base: position 170,286 of record NW_026590466.1, read on the forward strand.
CTAAGATTGTTCCCCTCACAGGGGGAGGTGATCAAGGAGATAGCCACTGAGATTATGTCAGAGGCAGTCCCTGTTCCCCTTACTATGGTACCCACTTGGACACTGAGCAGTCATGGGCTACATCTGTGCTGGGGTTCTAACTTATCTCCATGTGTGATGCTTGGTTGGACTATCAGTCTCAGAAAGACCCCTGGGCCCAGATGTTTTGATTTTGTTTCTCTCCTTGTTGAGCTCCTGTTCCCTCCAGGTCTTTTATCTCCCCTTCCTTTCATTAGATAACCCACACTCTGCCCAAAGGTTGGCAGTGAGTCTCAACATAAGCTTGGATACTCTGCTGGGTAGAGACTTTCAGAGGCCCTCTGTAGTCGGTTCCTGTTCTGTTCCTTGTTTAGTCTATCTTCTGATATCTATCCCACTTGCTTCTCTGAGAGATGATTGATCATCCTACCAAGGGTCCTCCTTCTTGCTTAGCTTCTTTAGGTTCACAGATTTTAAATTTTTTATGTTTTTCCTATATTATATGTCTAATAAAACAATATTATACTATATTAACATATTATTGTAATATAATACTATTATATTATACTTACTTATAAGTGAGTATATACCATGTGTGTCTTTCTGCTCCTGGGATACCTCACTCAAGATGAACTTTTCTGGTTCGCACCATTTGCCTGCAAATTTCATGATATTCTTGTTTTTAATTGCTGAGTAGTATTCCATTGGGTAACTATACCAAAATTTCTGTATCCATTCTTCCGTTGATGGAGCTCTGGTTTGTTTACAGATTCTGGCTATTATGAATAAAGCAGCTACAAACATGGTTGAGCAAATGTCCTTGTTATATATTTGATATATACTTGGATATATTTCTAGGAGTGTTATAGCTGGATGTTGAGAGAACACTATTCCTACTTATCTGAGAAAGTGCCAGATTGATTTCCAAAGTGGTTTGCAAGTTTACAATCCCACCAGCAATAGAAGAATGTTTCCCTTTCTCCACATCCTCTCCAGCATGTATTGTCAATTGAATTTTTTATCTTAGCCATTCTGATGAGTGTAAGGTGAAATCTCAGGGTTGTTTTAATTTGCATTTCCCTGATGACTAAGGACTTTGAATATTTCTTTAAATGTTTCTGTGATGGGAGAGATGGCTCAGCCATTAAATGCTAAGCTCACAATCATAAATAAATTTGATACCTTCTGATTCAATAATATATGGAAACTGGTAACCTTATATTTAACTAGGGTCACTCTTATTGGATGTTTAATAATTTACTGGTTTATTTCACTTGATTGCTTTGGATTTAGATCACAGATCTGCTATTCTTTCAGTTTTCAGTGAAAAACATTAAAATATATTTCCCCTGACAAAAGAAATCTTAAGTCTCAGAAGCCACCAATGGACAAAGAGGAGCACTCAGTAATCTACATCATTGATGATAGTGAAGAAGTTTTTGAGGAAGTGATAGAAATAAAAGATGATGATGTGGAGTGTGCAGCAGAGTCTACTCTAACAGGTACAATAAATACAGTTCTGAGTCCTGGTGGTATTCCACAGTGTATATTTGTGTTTGGGGGGAGGGGCTTGGTCATAGGGCAGTGTACAAGATTTATGTTTCTCCTTCCACCATGAGTGTGTCAGAGAAGGATCATGTTTATTTCAGGCATGACATTAACCTCTGCTACCTTATCTCCTAAATCATTTTACCTGCCTGGTTCATTTGATTTTTACATTGGTGCTTGAAATAGAATAAAATGCTAGTATTTTATTTTTTTATTTTTATTATTAGTTACATTTTATTAACTCTGTATCCCAGCTATATCCTTCTCTTTCATTCCCTCCCAATCCCACCTTCCCTCCCTACTCTCCTCCCTGTCCCTCTCTAAGTCCACTGATAGGAGAGGTCCTCCTCCCCTTCCATCTCACCCTAGCTTATCAGGTCTTATCAGGACTGGCTGCAATGTCCTCCTCTGTGGTCTAACAAGGTTGCTCTTATTTGTTCTTCATAAGCCTGCATCAAAATTCTAGAAATGCATATAATACCTTGACTTTGCAGTTCACACACATCACTAAACTGAAAGAACTTAGTGTTACTACCATAGAAAGACATAAAAACATTAAATAAAACAGTCATAGCTTATGATTTTATTTCATCTAACTTTCAGAACAATATTTTGTATTTATATTTTCCTTTAAGATATAATATTGGAAAAAATGCCTGAAAGAACTACAAACAAAATAACTATTTTATTAAAATTAACTAAACTAATATGTTTAAATTAAAATGTTTTTCTTTTTTTTTTTTTTTTGTTCAATGCAGAAAAATGTGAAGTACTTGGTAGTACCGAGAAGGCATCGGTTCCTCCAAGAAGGGATGAAGATACAGGGTAATATATATTTCCTTTCCTGCTCAATGAATTACTTTTATACCTGTAATCCCAGCACTGGGGAGGTACAGGCAGGGGGATAAGATGTCTCAGTGATCATCCTGAGTGAGTTGTCCCAGAAGCAAAAAGACACACACGGTATACACTCACTCATATAAACATACAACGTAGAATAAACCCACTAAAATCGGTACATCTAAATAACCTAAGCAAAAGAGAGGACCCTTACTAAAAATGCTCAATCCCCATCCTGAAAGGCAAAGAGGATGGACATCAGAAGAAAAAGAAAACAGGAAACAACCTAGGAACCTGCTACAGAGGGCCTCTGAAAGCCAGAAGAAGAAAACAGGAAACGACCTCAGAACTTGCCACAGAGGGCCTCTGAAAGCCTCTGCTGTGCAGACTGTCAAAGCAGATGCTGAGCCTGATGGCCAACTGACTGGCAGAGTGAATGGAATTTTATGTAAGAAGTGGGAAATAGTAAGACCTGGAGAGGACAGGAACTCCACAAGGAGAGCAACAGAACAAAAAAATTTGAACACAGGGAACTTCCCAGAGACTCATACTCCAACCAAGGACTATCCATGGAGATAACCTAGAACCCTGACAATGCAGCCACTTCTGATGAGAACTGATAGACTAAGATCAGAAAGAAGGAGAGGAGAACCACCCCTATCAGTGGACTTGGGGAGCGGCATGCATGCAGAAAGGGGGGGAGGGTGGAACCAGGAGGGGAGGAGGGAGGGTCTTACGGGGGGGAAACAAAATGAATAAAGTGTAATTAATAAAAAAAAAAAGATGACTCAGTGACATTATCACCTACATATTTAGTTCATGGCCATCTTGAAATAAATGGGTTCCTGATTAAAAAAAAAAAAAAAGCAAAAAAGAGGGACTGTCTCTGACATAATCTGATTGGCCTGCTCTTTGATCACCTCCCTCTGAGGGGGGGTGCAGCCTTACCAGGCCGCAGAAGATGAAAATGCAGCCACTCCTGATGAGGTCTGATAGACTAAGATCAGAAGGAAGGAGAGGAGGACCTCCCCTATCAGTGGACTTGGGGAGGGGCATGCATGAAGAAGGGGGGATTAGGAGGGGAGGAGGGAGGCGCTTGTGGGGATATACAAAGTGAATAAAGTGTAATTAAAAAAAATAAATACAAAAAAGTAAACAAAATATCCAGGAAAAAAAAATCAATAAAGAGAAAAGTTTACTTTGATTATCTATCAAGTATTGGATAGGTTCTTTCACATGTGATGTTTTTTAAAGCCAAGAATTTTATATTATAAACAATTAATTAAAAGGCTTGTCTTTGGTAGTACTTGGGATGAAACCTAATGCATTGTACATGGGGTAAATGCTTGACCATCGAACTAAACTCAGAGCTTTAATTTCTTTACAGACATGAAGAATAAGCTGGAAAAACACTGGAGGTAAAATTTTTGATGTGTTTGCATCTAGAGAAAAATTTTTAAAACTAATCAGTGTTAATGTACTATAGGATTGTTACTTAGTACTCAGTGATAGGATTCTACAGAAATATTTTTTAATTAGTACCAGAAAATTACTTAGTTAACATTTTTCCTTGATAAGAAAAGTAAAACTGATACTTTTGTGTATATGTGACTTAAATGAAATTACAGAGAGAAACATGGATGAGAAAAGTTTTTATAGTTCTTTGCATTAACAGATTTATATATACACATCATTATACACATCTCATATCAATGTTTTATTTACTGTATTCTCTAGTAATCCTCCTGGGTTCCTTTCACCCTCCCAACTTCTTTTTCTTTTAAAACAGCATCTCTACTACTGCAACAGGCCTCCAGAACTTCATAGGCCCTCAGAACTTAGCACAACTGAGGCCATGACACAAAACCATTCAGGACTTGAAACTCAGCAAGTAGGCAGAAATCCTCTTGTCTTAGTTCAGATTGTAATTGATGTGATGAAAAACCATAACCAAAGCAACATGGGGGTAATGGGGTTATTTGGTTTCCTCTTCCACATCAGTGTTCATGATCAAAAAGAATCAGGAGAGAAACTCAAACAGGGCAGTAACCTGGAGGCATGAGCTGATGTGGAGACCAAGAAAGAGTGCTGTTTACTGGCCTGCTTCTCATGGCTTGCTTAGCCTGAACTAGTCTCTTCTTCTCTTCTCTTCTCTTCTCTTCTCTTCTCTTCTCTTCTCTTCTCTTCTCTTCTCTTCTCTTCTCTTCTCTTCTTTCCTTTCCTTTTCTTTCATTTTCTTTTCTTACATTCTTCCTCTTATGAAATAGTTTTTTTTTTTTTTTGAGATAGGGTTTCTTTTTGTAGTATTTGCTGACCTCGAACTCACAGAGATCAGCTTGCCTCTGACTACCTGATTGCTAGTATTACAGGCATGCAGCACAGCACCTGGATGGCTCAGCCTGAATTTTTATAGAACATGTGCCCAGGGATGTGTAGAAGTGCCTCTGTGTCTCTCTGTCTCTGTATCTGTCTGTCTGTCTCTGCCTTTGTATCTGTCTCTGTCTGTCTCTCTCTCTCATAATGCTCCATTTTAAACACTACTTTATTTGGGGTATTTAGGCCTGCATCTCCCTTCCAACCCCCCAACCTGAAGTGGGAGAGAAAAGTTAGTAGGTAGAGAAATCCCTTTTACTTCTCCCATCTGTTGAGGCCCAGTGGGTCTTTTAGGATTATACCAATCTCCATCAACCAGAGACACAACTGTTAGTGTTCTCCATGACTCTGTGCCACAAAGCTTTTCTCTCCATCTGTCTGCTCCAAACCACCACACCCACTATCCATCTCTCAGTTCTCTCCAAACTTCTACTAGTCACATGCCAAAACTTCGCTCCCTCAATTTATATCCTCAGGGTCCTGGATCACACCTCTCTCTGTGCCTCATATGGAAGGCATTAGGTAGGCCATTACCAGCTGTCAAAAGCCACAAGTAACAGTTGTGGACAAACCGTAGCCAACTAAAATAACACACTTGGGATTAAAACAAAAACATATTTAGATAACATAACTGAATTAACAAAGAAAGCAAAACTCCCATTTCTTTCCCAGCCTCTCTGCTTCTGTCTCTTCCTGGACTTCTCTCTCTCTCTGATCTGAGCATGCTGTCCTAAATCCCTGGTTAAGAAAATGCCCAAGATTTGGCTATGAGATTCAGTGTCTCCTTCAATAACCTAATAGGTAGATTCATTCAGAGGAGCCTACCCTCTGTGGTATGCTCCTGCCCACATCCCTATCTCCTCTGCTTCTGATGTCTATAGTGTTTGCCTTTCTAAATGAGGATTAAGCATCTTCCCTAGGGCCCTCCTTGTTGTTTAGCTTCTTTAAGACTATAGATTTTAGTATGTTTATCCTATGTTATATGGCTAAGAGCCACTTAGAAGTGAGTATATACCCTGTGTGTCTTTCTACTTTTGAGTTACCTCACTCAGGATGGTCTTTTCTAGTTTCATCCAGTTGCCTGCAAATTTTATTTTATTTTTTTATATTTTCTTTGTTTTTAAGTGCTAAATAGTGTTACATTGTATAAATGTACCACATTTTCTTTATCCATTCTTCAGTTGAGGGACATCTGGTTTGTTTCCAGCTTCTAGCAATTACGAATAAAACTACTACGAATATTTTTGAGCAAATGTCCTATGGTAGCAGGTGCTGAGTCTCATAGCCAAACCTTGTACAGACTGCAGGGAATGTTATGGTAGAAGGGGGAAATAAAAGGAGCTGGATTGACAGGAACTCCGCAAGGAGACCAACATAGCCAAAAAAATCTGTGCCCCGGGGTGCCCGCAGAGACTGATGACAACCATGCATGAAGAAGCCCTAGACCTCCTGCTCAGATGTAGGCAGCTCAGTCTTAATGTGTGTTCCATAGTAAGGGCAACAGGGTCTGTCTCTCACATGAACTCAGTGGCTGGCTCATTGATCATCTCTCCCTGGCTGGGGCAGCCTTCCAGGCCACAGAGAAAGAGGATCTAGACAGGCCTGATGAGACCTGATATGCTAGAGTCAGATATCAGGGGAGTATGACCTCTCTTATCAATTGATTTGAGAAGAGGAATAGGAGGAGAAGGAGGGTGGGTAGGAATGGGAGAAATAAGGGATGGGGTTGCAGCCTGGATACAAATTGAATATATTGTAATAAATAGTAAATATTTTAAAAAGAGCCTACAGGCTTGCCTACAATCCTATCTCATAGAAGAATTTCATTAACTGAGGTTACCTTCTTTCAGATGAATTTAGATTAGGTCAAGTTGACATAAATATAACCAGCCCATCTGACAAAAGAGCCACAAAGGCAAAATTGGTGATTCCAGGATGTGGTGGGAAAGTCCTGAGTAAAAAATCCATACATGTACTAACCCTGCTATTGTTACTTCTCTACTTCCATGTTTGTGAACAGATATGTGCCAACTAGGATATGGGTTTTTGCATAAAAGGTTAAGGAATGTAAGGCTCAGGTGGCCTTCAATTTTTTTTTAATTTAAATAAATTTAAAAATATTTTCAGACAAGCTCTCATGATGTAACCTTAATTTGTCTGTGATTCACTACTTAGCTATCCTTGACCTCAGGGATCTGCCTGCATTTGCCTCCCAACTGCCAGGAATAGTGGTGTGTGTCAGCCACACCCAGCCTGGATTCTGGCTGTTTAACAGGGTGGGTTTTATGTTACAAAAGATTAATTACAAAAGTAATACAGCCAAGCATCCTCCCAAGTACAGAGTATTCTATAAGCTAAAAATAATAATAATAAAGTTTGTCTTTTCTTCTAATTTTTTTTCCTTGGGAAAGAAATGAAAGGTTTTTATTTTTTATTATTTTGTTTATTAGAACTTTTTTATGATCCCCAAAACATACAAGACTATCTCCAGTAGGCAAATCAGAAATCTAATAATGTTAGTATTTCTCATTCACAATGCGAGGAACACAGATGTTTCAGATTTCAGGATCTTATTTGACTTTGGAATATTTGTATGAACATTACTGATTGAGTATATCTAGTCTGAAAAGCAAAAACTTTGTGTGCAGGACAATATGACAAGCTTGAGAAATTTGGTTGATATGATATTGTAATTTTTTGGTACTGTAGAATGGATTTTACCTGTGTCTTCATTTACTTGTATATGTGGGAGCAATAACGTTTTCTTTAACATTAAGTTTTAATGAATATTTTTTTCAACATAGCTCACCTTAGCAGTGACGTTGTGGAAAACAAAACAAAAATGCAGTCGTATATTAAAAGTGTAGTCAAAGACTGCAACAGGAATATCAAAGAACACTGGAAAGTTCATCAAGAGGAAATGTAAGACTCCATTTCTTTTCTTTTTCTTTTTAATTTATATATTCACTTTACATATGGATCATAGCCCCCTTCCTCCACTCCTTCTGGTTCCATCCTCCCACTCTCTTCCCTCAATCCCCCTTCTTGTTCTCCTCAGAAAACTAATGCTTCCATGACTAACCCACCCCAGAACATCAAATTGAATTAGGACTTAGTTCAACTTCAATTCACTGAGGTCTGGCAAGGTAGCCACATTAGATGGAAGGCTTCATTTCTTTAGAGCCACGTTTGTATGATTTATAGTATACATTGGTACCAATTACTCCATTAAACAGAGTCTATAGAAAATTCTTGGCTTTATTTTCCTCCGAGCTACTGCTTGTAATAACTTCCTGGATTGCGATATATTTCTGGAAGCCTGGGGATATCTTTTTTTTTTCCTTTTAAATAACAAATTATGAGGGTTATCTTGTTGTTCTGCTTTGTTTTGCATTACGAGACAGTTTCCCTGTGCATCTCTGGATGTCCTGGACTCACTCTGTAGAAAAGGCTGGCTGTGAACTGACAGAGATCCACCTGCCTCTACCTACTGACAGCTGTGATTAAAGGAGTGCGCCACCACTACTCGCCCTGAGAGTTATAATTTTTCTTTTTTTCTTCTTATTCTTATTATTTTATAATTTATTCACATTGTGTTCTCTTGTAGCCCCCTCCCTCATCTCCTCCTGGTCCTACCCTCCTCCCTCTTCTCTCCGCTCTACCTCTCCTAGTCACCTGATAGGGGAAGTCCTCCTTCCTTCTTATCTGTCCTTTGCCTATCAGGTCTGAATGGATCCTCTTTCTCTGTGGCCTAGTAAGGCCAACTCACCTGTGGGAGGTGATCAAAGAGTATGCAACCAAGTTCATAGCAGAGACAGTCCCTGCTCCCTTTACTAGGACACCCACATAGAGACTGAGCTGTTTATAGGCTACATCTGAGCAGGGGGTCTAGGTCCTCTTCCTGTATGGTCCTTAGTTGGTTGATTCATCAGTCTCTGCAGGACCCCCTGGGCCCAGATTATTTGAAACTCTTGGTCTCCTTGTGGAGTTCCTGTTCCCTCCAGGTCTTTCTATCTCCCTCTTCTTTCATAAGATTCCGAAGATGCTGTTCAAAGATGGCTATGGGTCTCAGCATCTGCTTCAATACTCTGATGGGTAGAGTCTTTCAGAGTCTACCTGTGGAAGGCTCCTGTCCTGTTCCCTGTCTTCTCATACTTCCAATGTCTATCCTGATTGCCCTTCTGAATGAGGATTAAGCATCTTCCCTAGAGCCCTCCTTGTTGTTTAGCTTCTTTAGAACTATAAATTTTAGCATGTTTATCCTATATTATATGGCTAATATCCACTTATAAGTGAGTATATCCCATGTGTGTTTTTCTGCTTCTGGGTTACCTCACTGAGAAGGATCTTTTCTAGCCCCCATTTGCCTTCAAATTTCATGATTCCCTTGTTTTTAAATTGCTGAGTATTATTCCATTGTGTAAATGTACCACATTTTCTTAAGTTGAGGGATTTCTGGGTTGTTTCCAGTTTCAGGCTAATCTGAAAGGGGTAGCCAGCGGCAAACATCATGTGTGGCTTGATTTTTGACAACATGACATTTCTAATCACTTCTTTCTTTTTTGCTTCTTTTTTTAATTAAATTTATTTATTTTTATTAATTACGTTTATTCATTTTGTATACCCCCATAAGGCCCTCCCTCCTCCCCTTCTGGTCCTATCTCCCTCCCCCTTCTTCAAGCATGCCCCCCCAATTCCACTGATAGGGGAAGTCCTCCTCTCCCTTCTTCTGATCTTAGTCTATCAGATCACATAAGGAATGGCTCCATTGTCATCTTCTGTGGCCTGGTAATGCTGCTCTCCCCTCAGGGGGAGGTGATCAAAGAACAGGCCAACATAGGATAAACCTACTAAAACCTGTACATCTAAAGAAACTAATCAAGAGAGACGATCCTGACTAAAATGCTCAATCCCCATCCAGAAAGGCAAAGAGAATGGACATCAGAAGAAGAAGAAAATAGGAAACAACCTAGAAATCTGCCACAGAGGGGAAGAGGCTCTACCCTGCAAACTATCAAAGCAGACGCTGAGACTTATGGCCAACTGTTGGGCAAAGTGCAGGGAATCTTTTTTGCTTCTTAATAGAATTTTTTCAATCATAATTTTAAACTTTTTATAATTATTATAATTTATTTGTTTCTCAGCTGTAGCACCCTCTCTCACTCCCTCCCAGTCCCACCCACCTTATTTCTTTCCCCCTGTGTCCCTCCAGCAGTCCACTGATGGGGTGATCCTCCTCCCCTACTATCTGATCCTTGCCTATCAGGTCACCTCTGACTTCCTAGATACTCTTCCTTTGTGGCCTAGTAAGGCTATCCCGCAAGGGGGAGGTTATCTTTTTTAAAATGTCATTTCTGTTCATTCTGGAAGTAGAGTAAAAGGTAGGTGTCATAGAAACTATTCGTTTTTATAGATGTTTATAAGATATAAAAATTCAGTTTCATATTGGAAATCATTTATGAATTTTAGGAGAGCTAAGCATTCCCTTGTGATCTTGGGTATACCAAACTAGATATAAAAAACTGAAGTGAAATATTTCTACTTGGAACTCTTATAGTGTTGCTATTATAGCATTATTCAGTAGAAAAAATGAAACAAAACTGGTTGGAGATGGAATGATTTTTTTCTAAAATTTATACATATATGACATATATATAAACATACATAGAGAAAGATAAATGATCAAATGTTCTTATAAGTCAATAACCTAGCCATATGAAAAAACATTTTTATTAGTCAAGAAAAATATTACTGGAATCAATATAAATCTAATTTTACATTTTGTTTTTCCACAGGAATATTTCCTTTGCTATTATGTCTTCCCTTTTATGTTACATGATACATAATGTGGTAATTTAATTTTTCTTTGACATTCTCTTCATCTTGATATGTAATGTGACATTCATTATTATGTTTTACAGGCGGGAGTTTAAAATTGAAAATACTGAGCAGATTATAAATGTGTTTAAGCAATGGGATTCTGATATAATGCAAGTTGAAGACCAAGAAAATGAACTAAATTTTGGTATCACAGTTATTGTTATAATTAATCCGTTATAACTAAGTGGCATGTCAAAATAGAGAAGGTATCCTTGCATTAGGAAATGAGCCAAGTTTGGGGATCTGTTATTGGCTTTGTGTTCTATTCCTGGTAAACCATAAATCACAGAAATATAGACAGACTTAATGTTCATAAAGGCCATCTGGCTTCTGATATTAGTTGAGATTCTTGTAATTTCAAGCAACAGAAACTTGTAAAGGAATAACTGAAGGATGACGGTTTTAATTGAAATAAATCAGGGATGGGTTTGTTTCAGACATAGTTGAATGGTGTGAGGGATGCATTTACATGGTATTATCTGATCTGTTTCTGGGTGTCAGTGAACTTACTAGATGGCATATCTGAAATCTTCCATTTTTAGACTCAACTACAAATTTATTAGCTTCAGTGAACTGAGACAGTCTTTCTCAATAGCCCTGGCAGAATATTCCTGTGAAGGGATATCACTGAACTAATTTTGATCATTTCCCAATTACTCAATTAAACACCATAGTCAGAATATGGTTTATATCATTTTCTTCTGTTGCACTTCATGCTCCTATCTGTCTCCCTCGCCTCAAATTCCCTTTCCTTCCTTCTTTCTGTCCTTCTCTTTCTCCTTGTGAGTTCATGACTTAACTCAGAGCATTTTGCAAGTAGGCAAGCACACTTTTACAAAGTGACAGTACTGAGTCACAATCATTTTGCCTCCTCAGTCAACAAGTGTGGTACTTCTCTGTTCCCAGGCTGTTGAAAACTCACCCCATGCATACAATTCATGGCATTATTTAAACTTCCAATTTGTGTCTTTTCACCATTTTGTTTTAGGAAACCGTTTTTATATTACATTTGAGGTCCTGATTGTACTCAAATAGTCTTGGGGTTGGACGTCAGCTTAGTTACAGAATATTCAATTTGTCACAAATGTGACATTCAGTGGGCAGTTGAGTAAGCCACTAGTATGTGAGGATGTAGTTCAGGAGGAAGCCATTTCTTAAGGATAAAAGTTGAGAATTGTTAATTTAAGGTAATTTTTAAAGCAT